>NC_080163.1:38041130-38307351 GCF_950295315.1 Erinaceus europaeus
AGCAGGGGCTGAGGAGGTAGTCCGCATGGGGGTACTGGCCTCCTAAGTCAGTCCTCCCCCTGTCCTGGGTCCTGCCCTGGTCCCCTCCCTTCTCCCCAAGAGGCCTCAGCCCTGTCACAACTGCCATTTCCAATTTTTGCTGAGTGTCCCAGACCTTGAGGCTACCACGCTGTTGTGGTTTTATTTTTAATATATAGAGAGTTTTGAATTCCACACTGTTGTCTTTCCTCTGTGCTGGCCTAGGACATTAGGATTCCTTCCACAGCTCTGGCCACAAGGACCATTCCAGGTCCTGTGCAGCATCCCCGCTCCGGCCCAGTGGCACGGCCGGGCTCCTGGCTAGATGTAGATGAGGTGATGAAGAGCCCGGCACTCCCACCCACTGCCACTGGATGACACAGGCTGTCATTTGGGCATTATTTCATGGCAGTTGGGCCAGCCCACGGCCTGCCCCGTCTTGCCCTGAGTCCCACTGGGGTCCATTTGGGGGGTCCTGCTGCATTCCACTGATCCCCAAGGAAGTTTATAATAAAGTGACACCCAGCCAGAGTCTACTCACTGTCACAAGCACAATGAGCACTGAGAAAGCACTGAGGGGCGCAGAGGGCCCGCTGGTTCCAGGGGAACCACAGCTGATCTCGATAACCCACATCTTGTGAGGCCCGCCTGCCCACCCCACGCCCCTCCACTCCCTCGCTGCTCCTCCCCTGCCAGTGCCCAGCCTGGCGGCTCTGGGAAGGAGTTCCCAGAATCCTTCCTGAGCTGTGCCATTTACTCAGGGGACTCCCCAACAGCCAGCCGCGTGCGCCGGCAGAGGGCTGCCAGGGAGGGCCAGTGCCCAGACGGGCGTGGGGCTCAGACTTGCCCATTGCGGAAAATCGCTCTGGGGCTCCAACTTCCTTCCTTTGGGGCCAGTTTCGGCCAAAGTCTGATCACTCCCTGACAGCTGACCAGACCAGACCATTTGCCTTTTTCGAGTTTCCCAGTCCTGCTAAGAATTGAGCTTCTTCCTTGGTTTCCTTTTGGAAACTCCTCCTTCCAACAAGCAGTGGGATCCCGGGGCCCAGGGTAGGCCAGTGATGGCCTGCTGGAGCTGTGCTAAGTCTTGCTGGATGGTCCTGGTTCCTTCATCCCTCTGAGCCTTAACTCCCTTTCCCAGTCATGCTGTCCCCTAACCCCCATTACCCTACCTTGACTCACCTACCCTTCCCCCAGGTCCCAGGTAGTTCTGAAAAGTTTCAGTGGAGTGGCCCCAGGGTGATAGCTCAGGGAACAAACAAAAAAGGAATTCAGTAAAAAAACAAAACAAAAAAAAAGTCTCTTTCTTTCTTTTATGGATTACTCCTGGGTCACTCCACCACTGGTAAAGCCAGAACTTCTCCAACAAGAACCTTGCAAAAGTCCAGTGAATCAGTCGAATCATTCTATGGATGCCAAAGAATATTTTGACCATAATACAGCACAGCCTGGACCTGACAACTTGTCACTTGGACTTTTTTTAATGGAGTTCTTTAGCAACAAAGTCTAGAAACATGTTCATTGCACACACCCAAGGAGATGAGCCCAAGCTCTCGGAAGAGGATACTGTTCTGCTGCTGAACTGTTGGAACCGGGAACCGCTGTTGGATTTCAGATCCTGGGCTGGGCCCACTGTGAGCTTTCCTAAACTCTGAGACTCACGGGGGTGGACACTGACAGCAAAACCAGCATGGCAAAAATCTTTACCATGTGGTCCTCCCCCCATGCAAAAACATAAAGCGCAAATAAACAGTATGGGGAGTGGTCTGACCCTCCCCATCCCACTGCTGACTCCAAAACTATCAAGGTACGACAGTGGCATCATCAGCACTCAGCTTCTTCATGTAGATTTGAGCAAAACAGAAGACAAAGATAATGACTAGGTTCAGAGGTTCGTGTCCAGTAGGAGCGGACGCTTCAGAAGGCACTTCAAGGATTCTGGGCGTTGGAAAGGCAGAAGCTCCCACATAGAGTTTAGTCCACCTGCCTGCCTGTGTGGCCAGTGCCTGTCAACATCGGTGTCCCAACCCCATTCTCTGTTTACTGCCTTGAACAGACCTCCTTCCTTCCCTTTATTCCAGTCATCTCTGGTCACATTGTACCAGATTGCCTGGTCTGACCTCGTAGTAAGCAAAGAGTTGAGCTTAAATAATAACCAAACTCTGCCAGGAGGTAGGGTGGGGGTGTTGAGAATGGCCCAAGTTCAGTCGACTCAGCACTTGCCATTGGCCCTTTCATCCACCTTGAGGCAGATCTAGGCACCCTGGAGAAAGTGCAGTGGGCCTTGCCAGGGACTGGGTGGGCCACACAGCACTCTGCAGGAGGCCTCTGCTCAACTTAGCCTCTGGCTTCTGACCAGTTTCTCAGTTGGCTCTTACTATGTCCTACACAGAGCCCAAGTGTCTGCTATATTGCCTGGCAAGGGCCCCACTCACTCCCAGGCCAGGCAGCCCGCCACATCTAGTGTGTTCACCAGGCTGTAGGGAGAACAAGAATGCTGGTCCCCACAGCCATCCACTCCTTACTCTTCTCATTTTTTTCACTCCTACTATCCATAATGTAGGTGAATTTGCTCCCTTCCCTCTCCCTGCCCCTGCCCCAATGTTAAGTTAAATAGCAGGGAAAGAGGGAGAAGACCTTTTCCAGGCCAGAGTACTGAGACTGCCTTTTCATTTTGATCCCATCTTCCCACACTCATTGGCCCTCCGCAGGGAGGGAGAAGCTGCTCTGTAACTCATTCTGGTTGTCATTCCCATTCTCCCAGTCCTGGCCGCCTAGCCCTCCCCACCCCCTTCTCCCTATCACAGTGAAAAAGGATAATGTGCAAGGAAAGTATTTTTATGGATCGTAAATGTATTTTAAAGCAAGGAGAAGGTAGAAGGGTTTATTTTGTTAAACAAGCTCTGACTTTGAGGCCGAGTGTGAGCATTTACAATGGAAGGATCTCCACTCATTGGAGAAACCACCCTGCTTTCCAGACATGGGTGTTGGACTGAGTGTGTACTAGGACATGTTTCACATGTCCACATGCACACATGTCTGGGTGTGTTAAATATGGGCACAATATGGGACTTGCAGGGGGCAATTCCTAGAGAATCAAATGCCCAATTGTAGTAGACATTGGCAGCAGCTGGACTTGGCATTTCCTTGCTCACTGCCAGATATAACCAACCTCTGCCCATGCCCGAGCTTTGCAGAATGGTCTGGATACCTGCAACCAGGCCTTTGGGGAAGCCACTTCCCATGCCTCTGGCCCCACTGGCCACATTGGCTAAGGTGCCAGGGCTGGAGTCTGAGACCTTTGGTTGTTCTTTAAGGCACTTCCTGCCACCTTGCCCCTCAGACGCACAACACTCTGTGCTCCACATCAACTCGGGTGGGGGATGATATGAATGTCACAGGAGGAGACACCTTCTGTCTTTGTTTCAAAGAAAGTGATGTGCCATTTGTTAATATACAAGAGAAATATTGAAAATATATTGAAAAGAGCAATTTTAAATTATTTTTGGCTTATGTTGCAATATTTATTTTCTTGTATTAGAAAAGATTCCTTTGTAGAGAAAAAAAATGTATTTTTCATTAACGCAAAGACCTATTTCTCCTTTTTGTACATTGTCCATGTTCGCTACCCTTAATGAGCAATAGAATGTATGGCCACAAGGGTGTGGTCAGTGCCCGCTGTGCCCTGCATGATTCTGTGTTGCCACTGCTGCGTAGCTCCCAGTCCCCTCCTGTCCTGCTCACTCATGGGGGTTTCAAGACCTCGGCCCCTGCCAGGGCCTGTGTCTTAAGGAGCCCTGCACTCCTCATGTGTTGGCAAACGCAGTTAATAAAGCAATGTTTTCTGTGCTGGCTGGTGTAAGGCTCCGTTGCATTGAGTGGAGTAGGGAGGCTGGGGGGGCTGTGTACATACCAAATCATGGGCTGAATGAAAGAGCAAGTGTTCCTGGGTGACCCAAGAGAGCTGCTGCTGCTACCTAAGAAGTCTTATTTCATTTACTTCTCTCTTGCCATCAGAGGAGGTAAGAGATATACCCTAAGTCACCTCTCTAGTGAGAGGTGGAATTTAGCATCTCTCCCATCCTTTGCACCACCTACCTGGAAAGAGAAAGCTTTGGGAGGAATCTGGGGCCTCTGTGCCTTGGTCCCTGGAAAGTGGAGAACATAGCCACCACTGCTGTCATGAAGCATCCCAGTTCACTGGAGACACAAGTAATGAGAAAACAGTTATTCTAGAGATCTGGAGTAATCTGGCACTGAGCAATCAAAAAGGTTGTCTCTGAGGAAGTAACACCATTCAATTAATAAATTTGGGGCTGGATGGTGGTGCACAGGTTGAGTGCACATGTTACAGTGCATTAAGGACCCAGGTTCAAGCCCCTGGTCCCCACCTGCAAGGGGAAAACTTCACAAGTGGTAAAGCAGGGATGCAGGTATCTCTCTGTCTCTCTCCTCTATCTCCTCCCTCTCAACTTCTGTCTGTCTCTATACAATAAATATTAAAAGTTTAAAAATAAATATTCACCATAATGCCTTGTTCTGCCAGTGTTGCTTATTGTAATGTCACCAAAGACCCTGGCCCCTGAACTTCCAGGTCGTGGAGACCTGAAGAATAAGTAGTTCCTTGCTCAAGAGTAACAAGATAGAAGAGAAGGACAAGCATTCCTGGTAGGGGCTCTGCAGATGGATCAAGCTATGCATGTAGGAGTCTTGAACCTCCCCCTGGAAGGCTTAGGTGGAGGTTGGCAACCAAGTCTAGATTCTGGGGCTGCCAACAGCATGATTTACTAGAGAACTGCCCCACTTCCTCTTCTTTGCAATACAAGGTAGATCCCCAAGGACACCTCCAGATTCAAGGTTCTGTAATTTCATCCAATATTATAATTGACAAGACGATATAGATTGATTGATCTGTTTATCCAGAGTTTTTGACTCGCAAACTCCCAAAGGCTTAGACTGTCCTAAGTGGTGAACGCCTTCAAGATGTTCCTTGTTTTTTTAATATGGACAGCTACTGGAATACACCTGAAGTACAGCTTGTTGCCAAGGAAACCAATGAGCAGAGAGGATGGAATTTAGTCCCGCCCAGATCACTTGGGAATCTGGCGATTGGTCAATAATGCAATCACTGAAGTCCGCCCCCTAGAGGGCGGGGCTCCGGCGAGCTTCTAGAATGGGGAAAGAGCTCTGAGTGCTCACGCCATCTTTCTGTACACCGAACTCCCTGAGGACAGTAGCTCCTTTGTTCGAGACCTCGCCATCTATTTCCTTCCATCTGGCTCTTGATTATCTAGTGAGTAAACCGGTTTTCTGAGTTCTGTGAGCCGCCTGAGCAACTCAAACCTGAAGAGGGCGCCATCAGAAGCCCGATTAGCAGGTGGCTGTGGCGGGAGCCCCGGGCCGGTGATTGACAGGTCACACGCCCCTTTGACCAGCACCTGAAGCGGACGGCTGGCAAACGCTAGAAGAAGAAGCGGACGGCTGAGTCAGGAAACTGACTTCCATGCCTGTGGAATCTGTCTCCCAGTCTATAGTGTATGGAGCTGAATTCTCCCAAACCACCCCACCCCCGCGCAGCACCCGCGTGGCTTGTGGATGAGGGTAGCCTCCCCCCCCCCCCGCGCGCGCGTGCGCACACCGTTCACACAGACCCCCACATGCGGGGTGCACACCTGCACAGGGAGGGGGCGCCGGACCCGTGCAGATGAGAGCGCTTCCTCAGCGCCCGACCCCCGGGTCCAGCAGGTCCGCTGTGAGAGGAAAAGACTCGGCATCTTTAATTGTGCTGGGAGGAAATAATGCGGGACTGACGGAAACCCAGAGTGACAGATCACCTTCCTGTAGTTTAGGATCTTCAGCCACTTGCTCCTCCCACGGCCAAGCCCGCTTGAGCTCAGTGGTTAGTGTTTCTGGCACCTACAGATCCGATGTGGGTAGGAGAGGTCAAAGCTTTGGAAGTCTGAAGCAGCAATGTGCAATGCGGGAACCTCGTGGGTAATTCTAGTAGCCCCACTTTTTTTTTTAATGATGAACTTTGTCTGCAGGGTCATCGCTAGGGCTCGGTTCCTGCACCATAAATCCTGCTCCTGGTGGCCATTTTTTTTTTTCCATTTAATGGATAGGACAGAGAGAAAATGAGAGGGAGGGGAAGATAGAGAGGGTGAGAGAAAGATAGACACCTGCAGAATTGCACCTGCAGGTGGGGAACCAGAGGCCCGAACCGGGATCCTTGAGCAGGTCTTTGCACTTCATACTATATGCGCTTAACCCGGTAAACCATAGCCTCTTAATAATTTTGTAAATCACTAAGAAAAATTTAAAAAGAACATATATATTAGTGCTGCTCAACTCTGACTTATGGTGGTACAGGTAGCCCGACTTTTTATTCTTTACTTTTTTTTAATTTTTATTTATAAAAAGGAAACACTGGGGGAGTCGGGCAGTAGCGCAGCGGGTTAAGCGCACATGGCACAAAGCTCAAGCACTGGTGTAAGGATCCCAGTTAGAGCCCCCAGCACCCCACCTGCAGGGGAGTCGCTTCACAGGCAGTGAAGCAAGTCTACAGGTGTTTGTCTTTCTCTTCCCCTCTCTGTCTTCCCCTCCCCTCTCCATTTCTCTTTGTCCTATCTAACAACGATGACATCAATAACAACAGCCATAATAACTACAACAACAATTTTTTTAAAAAGGGGGCAACAAAAGGGAAAATAAATAAATATAAAAAATTGTTTTTTAAAAAGAGAAACACTGACAAAAAACATAGGTTAAGAGGGGTACAACTGGGAGTTGGGGGGTAGCACAGCTGGTTAAGTGCACGTGGCGTGAAGCACAAGGATCAAGGTTCGAGCCCCCGGCTCCCTACCTGCAGGGGAGTCGCTTCACAAGCGGTGAAGCAGGTCTACAAGTGTCTATCTTTCTCTCCCTGTCTCTGTCTTCCCCTCCTCTCTCCACTTCTCTCTGTCCTATTAACAACGATGACATCAATAACAATAATAATAACTACAATACAAAAGGGCCACAAAAGGGAAAATAAATAAATATTTTTTTAAAGGGGGGTACAACTCCACACAATTCCCACCACCAGAACTGCGTATCCCATCCCCTCCCCTGATAGTTTTCCTATTCTTTATATCCCTCGGGGAGTATGGACCCAGAGTCATTATGGGGTGCAGAAGGTGGAAGGTCTGGCTTCTGTAATTGTTTTCCCCCTGAACATTGGCATTGACAGGATGATCTATACTCCCAGCTTCTCTCTTTCCCTCGTGGGGCGGGGCTCTGGGGAAACAAGGCTCCAGGACCAACACATTGGTGGAGTCCTCTGTCCAGGGAAATCTGGTTGGCATCAGAGTAGCATCTGGAACCTGGTGGCTGAAATGAGAGTTAACATACAAAGCCAAACAAATTGTTGACTAATTATGAACCTAAAGGCTGAAATAGTTCAGATGAAGAGGTGGGGAGTCTCGTGGTCCAGGAGGTGGTCCTGAATTCAATCCCTGGCAGCACATCTACCAGAGTGATGCCTGGTTCTTTCTCTCTCTCCTCCTATCTTTCTAATAAATAAAATCTTTAAAAAAAAAAAGTTGGGGGGTGTGTGTCCATTTTGTAGATAGTTAGTAGTCCTATTTTAGTTATATACTACAGAGCCCATGACTATACTAGTTTTTTTGTTTGTTTTGTTTTTGTTTTTCCTGAGCCTGACATCTGATATGCAGGTGGATCCAAGTTATTGTCTGGGAAGATGATGTCATGGCTGGAAAAAGGATCAGAAAGCTGGATCAGGGAAGAGAATAGTTCCCAAATATGGGAAAAGTGTATAAATACTGTTGACTGTAAACCCCAACAATTTGATGTGATCTGGGGCCCATATTCAGCTTAGGAGCCTATGTGACCTCTGCATCCCTATTGATCTGAGCTCACATTCTGTGGTCATGAGTAGGAACACTCCCAGCTGCCCCAATATCAGGATCCATCTTCCTCAGGTGTAGCATAGAGTATGTTGTCCAGCCTCCTTTCAGAGGATGGAACATTCTCTACTGTTGTTGATCCACATTGAGGGCAAGGTCCTATGGGGACCCACAAAGAGGTCTATTGTGTTGTTCCTGATAGAGATGACCAGTAACAAAGGAAAGATTGATTTATTTGAGGTCTAGGCCCACTGTGTCTGTTTGGGAATCTCAGGACTCCCCAAATAGGGCCCCAGCTTGTTGGTATGTTTCTAATTCTGCTTCTAAAAACCCCTTCTGTTTCACTGGTTTAATCCCCCCTGCTAACACTGTATTCTATTTACATAACCACTGTTAACTAAGCACTACCCTGCCTGCAGCGCATTGGTTCAATCCCCACTGGTTCATGATGTCTTTTTGCTCCGCCCCCTCTGGTAGTACACGCTGATTTGCACCAGTCACTTTTCGCTCCACCCTCTCTATGTCACATCCTGTTTCCACCCTACTTGGTAAGTATATATATATAAGGACAGGATTGTGATTATAGTTAGTTTAGATGGCTTAGATTGTGCTGCTTTCTGCATGAATAAAGAGATACTGCGTACAGCTCAGCCATGAGTCCCTGGTCCTCTGTATCCCGCCCGCGAAGCTAGTCCAGCACCAGCTGATGGGGTGGCCTGGTAGTGACTAAAGAGTCATCATTAGGTTCGAGCTCCCAGCTCCGCACCTGCAGGGGAGTCACTTCACAGGCGGTGAAGCAGGTCTGCAGGTGTCTGTCTTTCCTCCTCTCTGTCTTCCCCTCCTCTCTCCATTTCTCTCTGTCCTGTCCAGCAATGACATCAATAACAACAAAATAATAACTACAACAATAAAACAACAATGGCAATAAAAAGAGAATAAATAAATAAATATTAAAAAAGTCATTAAAGTATGTCAGTCTTTTACCCTTATTCAGCTTTTGCAGTCCTTAACTTTGATAAGGTTAGCTTTGGAGTGAGTGAGGGAAGTGAATGAGTGAGTAATAGGAAGTAAGTGAGGAGGGTATCTAAGTCTAAGTAGACACTATTTCATTAGGAACTTTAATGGTGCCTTTTTAGGTCTTTCTACCTGCTTGCCTGCATATATATACTGACTCACTGCAGACTATTTATTGTGCATTTTTGCTTTATAAGACACATATATAAAAATAATGGCAAAGAACATAAATTATGGTGATGTTGTGTATGATACAGCAAATCCTAACAAAGGGATTTTCAGAGTTAATTCAATTGCCAAATAATTTGATTACAGCAATAACTACCTATTGCCTTCTTAAACCCTAAGACAGCAGGAACTTCCTGCTTCTTTATAGAGTCTATATTTCCCCCACTCCTGTAGCCTCTAGGGTTGGGCTCACTTTGCTGCATGCTTCTCTTAATCATACCAAATGATACTGCATCTGCTGATCCTAACCTAATCAATGCAGTGAGTACCACCTCAACATGCTTCACTTCAGACTGTGTCCATGTCCAGAGACGTCAGACATGGAATGTCAACCCTTCAGCTTCATTATTCGGGTGAGACCTTTCCTTTCATAAGTTTCTCTAATTCCATTTTAGGTGGTTCACTTCCCAATAAAGTCCCAAAACCTAGATATAGACCAGGTCCCATGAGATAGGGCATATGTTCACATGTATCCATAAATTAGGGCAAAATATATATCTGAAAGCAAAAGTGCACATTCTTTACTTTTTTAAAAAAATAATATATTTCAGAGTGGGAGAAATACATAATGGTTATGAAAAAGGACTGTCATGCCTAAGAGGCTCTGAAGTCCAGGCTCCAATCCCCTGCATTTTTTTTTTCCTGATTAATAGTGGGTTACAAAGTTGTAAGATTACAGGGTATAGCTAGCTCCACATCACATTTACCACCAGGCTCGCAGTCTTTTTTTTTTTTTTCCTTCAGGGTTATCACACAGGCTCTGAGCCTACACTACAAATCCATGGCTCTTGGTAACCATTGTTTCCATTTTATAGGAAAGAGCAGATAGAAATTGAGACTTGCAGACTTTCTTCACCATTTATGAAACTTTCCCCCTGAAAGTGAGGAATGGGGCTCAAACTGGAATCATTGAACAAGTCCTTTCCTTTCATTTTGTATGCGCTTAACCAGGTGTGCGACCGCCCAGCCCCACTCACAGATCCTTAAACACAATTTGCAGCTAGGCTACTTCTTTTCAAGTTCTAGTAGGTCCCCACCTTTTAAAAGTAAATAAACTGGTGCTCACTTCGGCAGCACATATACTAAAATTGGAACGATACAGAGAAGATTAGCATGGCCCCTGCGCAAGGATGACACGCAAATTCGTGAAGCGTTCCATATTAAAAAAAAAAAAAAAGTAAATAAACTGGGTGGGGTAGATAGCATAATGATTATGCAGAGACTCTCATGCCTGAGGCTCCAGAGATCCAGATTCAATCCTCAGCACCACCATAAGCCAAAGTTAAGCAGTGCTCTGGCAAAATAAATAAGTAAATAAATAAATGTAAATTAACTGAATCTTCATATGTCTAGTGCATTGAGCTCTAAATGGAATCATATCAAAGTGCCATGGATATATAAAGTAATTGGGAGGAGCAGGAGATAACTCACTGGGTAGACTGCATACCTTACCCTATGTGAAGACCCAGATTTGAGCCTATGGCCACCACATAGAAGCGTCTGCACTAGGGGAAGTTTCATAAATGCTAGAGCAGTGCTGTGATGTCTCTCCTTTATCACTTCCTTTTTTCTTTATTCACTTTTTATTATTTATTTACAATATTATAGCAGGGGTATAATTCCACACCATTCCAACCACCAAAGTTCTTTGTGCCGCCCCCCATACACACACAACAGTAACCACTGTAGATCACAGTTATGGATTGAATATATACATATATACATATGCTTTTTTCTTTTTTCAAGTTAATATGTTTCAATTATCTATATTCCACTTATGAGTGAAACCATCCCTGTTCTTCCTTTTTCCTCTTCCTTCTCAGATAAGCAAAATAGTGCCTGACTTCCTCAGATGTTCTCTAGAATATCTTTCCTCTTAGTATTGGCACAAAAACAAAGGTTTCTTGTCACAAAATTTCCAGGTCGGAGTGGAACTGGGCTCAGAGCCCTTTCTTCTTCCCCTAATATTAACCGCCTCTGGAACTTTGGGCCAAAATTCTTTTGGGGGTGGGAGTCCTGGCTTGTGTAATTGCTTCTCTGCTGGATATGGACGTTGGCAGGTCAGTCCATTCCTATCTTTCCCTAGCGAGGTAGGGCTCTGGAGAGGTGAGGTTCTAGGACACATTGGCATTCTCTCTCACCCTCTGAAGAAGAGTCCACTGGAGCTATTGAATTGTGCAGACATAAAGTCCCAGTGAAACCTGGTAGCAAAAATAAGTTTTTCTTCTTCTTCTTTTTTTAATATTTTATTTATGTATTGTGGTCCGGGAGGTGGTGCAGTGGCTAAGGCACTAGACTCTCAAGCATGAGGTCCTGAGTTCGATCCCCGGCAGCACATGTACCAGAGTGATAGCTGGTTCTTTCTCTCCTCCTATCTTTCTCATAAATAAATAAATAAATTATTTTTAAAAATTTATTTATTGTTGTATGCTTTACATTGGGTTGTTCTAGTTCTCCCCCGCCAAGAAAATTGGATCAGTCCTGTTAGTTTCCCGGCCCACTTGGCCCCGCCCCTAGGAACCCCGGGAGAGGGTTCCAGAGTCCAGAGTGTGAGAGTGCTTGGTGCCGCCGTGGGGGAAAGAGGCAGCAGAGTTCTGTTTGGTGATTAGTTTGGTTTAGTTTATGAATCGTTGTTCCTGAATAAAGAAATACAGCTTCCCTGCCCAGCCGTATGTCTCTGGTCGTCTCTGTTACCCGCCCGTGAAGCTAGCCCGGCCAGCTGGAGCCTCCGAATTTTAACAACAATTTATGTATTAATGAGAGGGACAGGAGGAGAGAAAGAACCAGGCATCACTCTGGCACCTGTGCTGCCGAGGATTGAACTCGGGACCTCATGTTTGAAAATCCAACACTTTATCCACTGTGCCACCTCCCAGACTACAAAAATACTTCTACTTTATTATATTTTTTTTCAAATTTTTCTTTTTTATTTTATTTTTTAATATTTATTTATCCCCTTTTGTCACCCTTGTTTTGTTGTAGTTATTGTTGTTGTTATTGATGTCGTAGTTGTTAGGACAGAGAGAAATGGAGAGAGGAAGGGAAGACAGAGAGGGGGAGAGAAAGATAGTCACCTGCAGACCTGCTTCACCGCTTGTGAAGTGACTCTCCTGCCAGTGGGGAGCCGAGGGCTCGAACCGGGATCCTTACTCCTAGTCCTTGTGCTTTGGGCTACCTGCACTTAACCCATTGTGCTACCGCCCGACTCCCATATTATTTATTTTTAATGAGAGATACAGAGAGAAAGTTGCAGAGAGACACCAGAGTACTACTCAGCTCTGGTTGATGGTGGTGCTGGGGATTGAACCTGGTTGGGACCTCAGAGCCTCAAGCTTGAAAGTCATTTGCAGAACCACTATGCTGTCTCCTCAGGACCCCTATTATTATTGTTCTTATTTTATTATTATAGTTGATCTTAGCCAAAATGCTGAGAAATAATAATATTATTGTTATTGCCACAACTCCATCATTCCTGGCAAGTATTTCCTTTCATTTTTTAAATGTATTTTATTTTATTTTGTCTTATTTTAAATAGTAATAGATGAAAAAGAGGAAGAGAGACAGTACTGGGTGAGCAGCCTGCTAGCCCTCTAAAAATTATTTTAAATTTTAAAAAGCAATTATGTATGTACCCATGCGTGGCACAGGAATCCAAGGAGGGTGGGAACAAGATGTGAACCTTGTGTTGGTTCTGCACTCACTGAGAATGCCAGGTTGACTTCATGCCCTCACGGCGAGACCAAGACAAGTGCGAGACTTGAATCAGATAATCCTAAAACACATACTAAGACTGCTGCAAGTGCTTCTCTTTTCACTGAACTCCCACAAGGTGGAGTCTGGGGCGCCATCTACTGCCTGCCAGGCCCCAGTCCGGATGCCCAGGCCCCAATCCAGATGCCCAGGTCCCAACACCATAGGGCCAGGACAACCTGCACTTCTCAGACTCAGAACTACAACCTCCCTCTTTGCGTCTTCCTTGTGTCTCTTCCACATCAGCATCACCCTCCCAAGGCCCTTTACCAGCCCATGCAATGAAGACTCTCAGCCTTTAGGAACCCTAGCAAAATAAGGCATTGCCTGAGGTTTGCTGGTACTCAGCACTGGAAACACCCAGGCCCTGCCTTCTGATAACTACCCAACAGAGGAAGAAGCTAGGGTGGGTTGATAGGGCATACTTCATGTTCCCAGAGCCTCTCACTGCATCTCTATCTGAGCCCAGAGCTGCCAGAGGAAGCAGCAGAGATCCCTTTTACTTGGAGATGAAGGTTTCAGGACTCACTAAAACTTCACCCAGGCCATAGAAGCCATGTTGTTCAGAATGGTCTTGTGGCTTCCTACCCCTACACAGGAGAACCCCATGTTTCGGCATCAATAGGCCAAACTTTTGAAGGCATACCCTTTACACTTTGACAGACCCTAGCTGCCCTGGTCACATCTGCCTCTATGATTCACTTTTCATTCCCTTGATGGGAGACTCAGGCAGAGACTTCATGATCACCATTTGGGGGTTACCCTATAAGAAGAAAATATCATAAACATGGAAAGCATCCCAGGAGGCTCACAGCAGCAAAGCATGGGACTTTCAAGCATGAGGTCCTAGGTCCTAGGTTCTGTATCCTGTACCACATACTGCCCCATTCTAGGGGAACTAGGTGAGGCCCAGGTGCTAGCTGGTGAGAAGACAGAGATGCCAAATTCAGTGGTGAAAGGGGTCTGGGTGGTGACACGTCTGATAGAGCATATATGTTACAATGTACAAGGATCCAGGTTCAAGGCCCTTGTCCTCACCTGTAGTGGGAAAGCTTCACTAGAGATGAAACAGTACAGCAGGTATCTTTCTCCCTTTTTATCCCCTTCCTTCTAAATCTCTGTCACTATCCAAAATGAATTTTTTTAAAAAAAATTTAATAAAGGACAGGGCCAGCAAAATAGCTCACTTGGATAGTACACAGCTTTGCCATATATACAACCAGGTTTGAGAGAGTTTTGGCTTCTTTCTCTCTCTCTCTCTTTCCTGCTGTGAGAGGGAAAGGCCTGGCACCTTTAATTGTGCTGGGAGGAAATAATGCCGGACTGACAGAATCCCAGAGTGACAGATCACCTTCCTGTGTGCCTGGCTAGCTTTGCAGGCGGGAGACAGACGACCAGGGACTCATGGCTGAGCTGTACGCAGTACCTCTTTATTCATGTGGAACACAGCACAATCTAAGCTATCTCTAATCACAATCCTGTCTTTATATATACTCGCCAAGTAGGGTGGAAACAGGATGTGACATAGAGAGGGTGGAGCGAAAAAAGACTGGTGGAAATCAGGGTGTACTAGGAGAGGGGGCGGAGCAAAAAAACATCATGAACCAATGGTGATTAAACCAATGCCCTGCAGGCAGGGCGGTGCTTAGTTAACAGTGGTTATGTAAATAGAATACAGTGTTAAGCAGGGGGGATTAAACCAATGAAACAGAAGGGGTTTTTAGAAGCAGAATTAGAAGCATAACAACACCTGTGGTTTAGGATCTTCAGCCACTTGCTCCTTCCATGGCCAAGCCCGCTCAAGCTCAGTAGTTAGTGTTTCTGGCAACTACAGATCTCCCCCCCCCCCCCCGCCCACCATATCAACCTTTTATTTATTTACCAGAACACTGGTCAACTCTGGCTTATGGTAGAGCAGAGATTGAACCTGGGACTTCAGAGCCTCAGGGATGAAAGTCTCTTTGCATAGCCATTATGCTTTCTACCCCCATCCTCACCGCACCATCTTTATCTTAAAAAAGGGCCTGGGAAGTGACACACCTGGATACATTACCATGAATAAGGACCCAGATTCAAATTCTCGGTCCTCATCTATAGAGGGGAAGTTTCACATGGTGAAGCAGTGCTGCAGGGTTTCTCTTCTTTCTCTCTATCTACCCTTTCTTAATTTCTCTCTGTCTCTAGATTAAAAATAAAAATGGGGGTGGGGAGAACCATTGCCAGGAGCCAAGGATTCATCATGCAGGCATTGAGCCCCAGTAATAACCCTGGTGGCAGTGGAAAAAAAAACAAACAAAAAACAGGACATAGTGAAATTAGATTTTCAAACAAGTTGTCCTTCAGCTTGTGTATGTTCATAATACTGTATACCACCTTCCTGGCTGTCCTAGTGGGAAGTTGCATGTGCTTCACTACCCAGTGTCCTCAACATATGTCCAAGGTTGGCACTGGCAAGTTATAAGTATAAGCATGAGTAGATACAGAATCACCTAGCACCCTCACCCTTACTGCTCCAGAACAATGGATCCAGTAGTGAGGGCACCTGAGCTAGAACATGCCTGTCTTACCTTTGCTTCTCACATTCTAGCCCAAAGCTGAACCCTAACCCTAACCCTAACCCTAACAGAACTCCAAGGTGTCTTTGAAGGGACCCAGACTCTTAGACTACTTTGAGGCATTCAGTCCATTTATTTGCAGACTCAGGTCTTCATCAAAAGTGTTTGTACTAGCTGTAGTCTGATAGCCAAGAGGTAGAGGTGTCTATTGACAGAGACAAAATGGTTGATACATTCATTAGAACATTACTCAGTCTAGAAAAAGAAGGAAATCCTCTTAAATGCTACAATCTGGATGGGATTTACACAGATGCTGAATGAAACAGTTCCAAAAAAGACACACACTGCACCCTTTTACTACATGAGTTCTCTAAAGTAGTCAAGCTCAGAAAAACAGGAAATTCCCAGGTTCAATCCCTCACACCACAAGCCAGGGATGAGCAGAGCTCAGGTAAATAAAATAAAATAAAATAAAATAAAATAAAATAAAATAAAATAAAATAAAATAAAATGGGCAGGGTGAGGGGACGGACCTGGCAATGGTGCACCTGGTTAAGTGCCTATATTACCATGCATAAGGACCCTGGTTCAAGGCCCCAGCCCCCACTTGCAGAGGGAAAGCCTCACAAGTGGTGAAGCAGTGCTGCAGGTGTCTCTCTGTCTGTCTCTCCCTTTCTATTTCCTGCCCTCTCAATTTTTTTTGTCCTTTCAAATAAAAAAAAGTTTATATAAAGGGGGAGGAGGTAGGTAGCATAATGTTTATGCAAAGAAACTCTCATATCCTGAGACTGCGAAGTCCCAGGTTCAGTTCCCCGCACCACCATAAACCAGAGATGATCAGTGCTCTGGTAAAACAAACAAACAAACAATTTGTTTATTTATTTAAACAAAAAGAAAAAGTTCACTTTGGGGGACCAGGAAATGGCTTACCCAATAGAATGCACACTTTACCATATTCAAGAACCCAAGTTTGAGCCCTCCAACACCACTGGCACCACAATTCATAGCACAAAGGAAAGTTCCATGAGTGATGGAATGGTGCTAAGATGACTGTCCTCTGTCTATCTCTCTCCTTCTCTGTGTCTGAAGTTAAAAATCCACCGGGAGCAGTGGAATGGTACAAGTGCCTGCCTCCCTAGCCCCAACTCAAATTCAAGACTCCTTTTTATTATTGTTAACTTTATCCCTAAAACTTTATTCAGCATCATAAGGAAATATGACTGACTCAGAAATGAAAACACTAGGACTGTCTCTCTGTCTCTGACTTGATGGACCTTCATTTCCCCCATGTGCGATGAGCAAAGCTGTTGGGAATCTTGTGAGCTCTAAAGCCCAGGTCACTGTGGGAGGGGTCAAGGTCAAGGAATATGGTCAGTGAGGGATAGTGGGAGTGTGCCAGGGCCCTTTAATTGAAGGCCAGCTGGGTGAGTTGGGACTGGACTTGGATAGAGAGAGAGCAAAAAGGAAGAAGCGTACATAGTCAGAAGGCCATGATGGCTACTGACTCATTCAGTAGGAGCTGTGAGAAACCAGGTCTGGTTGAGGCAGTGACAGGGTGAGTAGGGTCTGCAGTTTCTGAAAGGAAGAGGCAGCTGTTACCAGGGCTTGAGAATGAGCTTTGGTCACTGTTCTGGTAGCAGCTGTTCTAGGCTGGACTTGCCCTGGTCCACTAGGTATCATTATTATTATTATTACTATTATTATTATCTTATTTATTATTGGATAGAGACACAGAGAAATTGAGAGGGGAAAGGGAGGTGGAGAAGGAAAGACACAGAGAGGGGCTAGGCAGTGGCACACCTGGTTAAGCACTCATATTACAGTGCGCAAGGACACAGAGTCAAGTCCCTGGTCCCCACCTGCAGGGAGAAATCTTCACTAGTGGTGAAGTGAGGCTGCAGGTGTCTCTCTGTCTCTCTCCTTCACTCTCCCCTCTTAATTTCTGTCTCTATCCAATAATAAATAAATAAATAATTTAAAAAAATATTTATGTTCTCTTTTGTTGCCATTGTTGTTTTTTAATTGTTGTAGTTATTATTATTGTTGTTATTGATGTCAGCATTGTTAGATAGGACAGAAAGAAATGGAGAGGAGGGGAAGACAGAGAGGGGGAGAGAAAGATACCTGCAGACCTGCTTCACCGCTTGTGAAGCGACTCCCCTGCGGTAGGTAGCCCTGGGCTCAAACTGGGATCCTTATTCCAGTCCTTGCGCTTCGCCCCACGTGCGCTTAACCTGCTGCGCTATTGCCAGAATCCCATAATTTTTTTTAATATTTATTTATTTATTCCCTTTTGTTGCCCTTGTTGTTTTATTGTTGTAGTTATTATTTTTGTTGTTATTGATATCATTGCTGAACAGGACAGAGAGAAATGGAGAGAGGAGGGGAAGACAGAGAGGAGGAAAGACAGACACCTGCAGCCCTGCTTCACCACCTGTGAAGCGATTTCCCTGCAGGTGGAGAGCCGGGGGGCTCAGACCAGGATCCTTACTCGGGTCCTTGTGCTTGGCGCCACCTGCGCTTAACCCGCTGCACTACCACCCGACTCCCCATAAATAATTTTTTAACTGTCTTTTAAAAAAATGTTTTTTTAATATTTATTTATTCCCTTTTGTTGCCCTTGCTGTTTTTTATTGTTGTAGCTATTATTGATGTCGTCGTTGCTGAATAGGACAGAGAGAAATGGAGATAGGAGGGGAAGACAGAGAGGGTGAGAGAAAGACACCTGCAGACCTGCTTCACTACTTGTGAAGCGACTCCCCTGCAGGTGGGGAGCCGGGCCTCGAATCGGGATCCTTACAACGGTCCTTGCGCTTTGCAACACGTGGGTTTAACCCACTGCGCTACCGCCCGACTCCCCATAAATACATTTAAAAAATTTTTTTTAATATTTATTAATTCCCTTTTGTTGCCCTTGTTTTTTTTTTTTATTGTAGTTACTATTGTTCTCGTCATTGTTGGGATAGGACAGAGAGAAATGGAGAGAGGAGGGGAAGACAGAGGGGGGGGAGAGAAAGACAGACACCTACAGGCCTGCTTCACTACCTATGAAGCGACTCCCTTGCAGGCGGGGAGCCAGGTGCTGGAACCGGCATTCTTATGCCGGTCCATGTGCTTTGCACCACCTGCGCTGCGCTACCGCCTGACTCCCCATAAATAAAATTTTAAAAAGACACAGAGAGGGAGTCGGGCGGTAGCGCAGCGGGCTAAGCGCAGGTGGGGCAAAGTGCAAGGACTGGTGGACGCTTCGATCCCGGTTGGAGCCCCCGGCTCCCCACCTTCAGGTGAGTCGCTTCACAGGTAGTGAAGCAGGACTGCAGGTGTCTTTCTCTCCCCCTCTCTGTCTCCCCCTCCTCTCTCCATTTCTCTCTGTCCTATCTAGCAACAATGACATCAATAACAACAACAATAATAACTACAACAACAATAACAAGAGCAACAAAAGGGAAAATAAATTAATTAAAAAATAAAAAAATAAAAGACACAGAGAGACACCTGCAGCCCTGCTTCACCATTCATGAAGCTTTCTCCCTGCAGTTAGCAACCAGAGGATTGAAGCCAGGTCCTTGTGTATTGTTATATGTGTGCTTAACCAGGTGTTATGCTTATGTTCAGTGACTAATTCTCCTCTTTCTTCCCTCCACACTCAGCTAACACTAGTAATTTGTAGCCATTCAAATCTAGAGAATTCAGTTTGCACTATAAATGATGTGAGTCCATAATCTATAGTCAGAGAGGAGCAGCCTTTTCTGGGTCTGGGGTTTCCTCATTTACTAATTAGGGACTAGGGTGAGCATGGGTGAGGATGAGCAAAACCAAGAGCCCTGGGGAGGTACAGGAAGAGAGAAACAGGTTTGGGCAGAAAGCACTCTGAGACAGGCTGACTGACCCCAGGCAAGCCGCCAAAGGATTTGCTTACTAACCTCACTTCCTGGAATCTGAGCCTTAAAGCCTGGTTTATTTACAAGTTCTCTTGGGCCTCCCAGCACACAGCCAGGATGCGGGGGGGGGGGGGGGGGGGGGGGGGGGGGGCCCTGGGGTCAAGGCAGGCATTGGCCATGGCAGCACTATAGAGGGGCAGGGGTGCAAGCCAATTGTCAGCACCTGGTGGTTATCAGGGAAGCGACTCAAATGACCCCTGTGACAGAGGCAGTTATGACAAGACCTGAAAAACACCCAGCTACCTAGAATTCTGGGTCACTTGGGTCCTTTCTCACTTTCTCAGCTCTGTGACCAGCAGTTGCACCTGAAACCTTATAACCCAAGAGCCTAGTCTCTCTGTCCACACACACACACACACACACACACACACACACACACACACACACCAGCTAGGAAGACAGGCCCTTCCACTGCTAGGGGCTAGATGTTGTGTCAACATGAGACTCAGAAGGGCAGCCAAGGTGCACAGAAGCCAGGGGAGATAAGTGACTCAGCAAAATGAGCTGGAGCTCTCTGAACTAATATTTGGGCTGCTGAGTGCTAGCTCTGGTAGAGGTGCTTATGCATACAACTTTGCTTCTTCCAAGCCAGCAGTGGTATCCATGTCCCTTGGTCTCCTGAAGGAAGCCTGGGAGGCTTAGGAGACAGATGTTTTGGGGTCCTGACTTGTGCCTCATCCAATACAAGACCCATAATGGGCTGCAGTAGCTTCCAGAGAGGAATCAGAGTGGAAAATCAGTAAAAGTGGGGCCAGGAGATTGCTAACCCAACAGAGCACTTACTTTACCATATATAAGGATCTGGGTTTGAGCCCCCACTCACCACATAGAAGCACCATGAAAGAGGGACATTTCACAAGTGGTGAAGTAGTGCTGTGCCGTCTCTCCTCTCTCTGTACCTCCTACCCTCTACCTGGAAAAAGAAAAAAAGGTGAGGGGAGAATCTTCTGGAAATGATGGGATTGTACAGGCACAAAGTCCTGGTGGCAATAAAAAATGAATAAATAAATAAAAGAAGAAGAAAGAAGGTAAATCTTAGGGACTCTTCTCCTCTCCTGAGTCATTCCTTTATAATGAGAAAGGATATGGGATTGACCCCAAAGCACCACCCCTCCAGGTTCCTGCTCAGTCTGCATTCAAGAAGTTACATCTGGGTGATAGAATTGCTGGGTGCAGGGAGGGCAAGAAAGTGCATTGTGTGCAACAACCAACTTTTCTTTTTCTTATAAATTGTTGTTGTGCGTGGGCCGCGGAGAAGAGAGAGAGGGGGTCTGGAGCGAAGAGGAAACACAAATCTTTATTTGCGCTGGCACCTCAGAGTTGGGTGCTAGAGAGGCAGGTTGGGCCACGTGGAGATAGCGAAAATGGCCGCCTCACGCAGTAACCTTTCCTGCGTCTGAACACCAGAGTGAAGCACTGGCAAGAGAACGAGGTGCGGAAGAAGAAGGGCTTTTATAGGAGTAGCTTTCGTGAGAATGGGAAGGGGAAGGAGTAACCAAAGCACTCCAAATATCGCGGGGATATAGACAATGCCCTGAGGGCACAACATGGCTGAACAGGCACTCTGAGAATGTCCCAACTCTCACGGGAACTAGCAGTAGCCTGAGGGGACAACATGGCAGATGTGACTGCATCGGTACAATTCCCAGCAATATATGTTTTATTTATTTACTTATTGGGTAGACAGAGAAATTGAAGGGAAGGGAAGACAGAGAGAGAAAGAGAGACACTAGGGGTTGGGCGGTAGCACAGCAGGTTAAACACACATGGTGCAAAGTGCAAGGAGCAGTGAAAGGATCCCGGGTCGAGCACCCCACCGGCAGAGGGGTCACTTCACAAGCAGTGAAGCAGGTCTGCAGGTGTCTTTCTTTCTCTCCCCTCACTGTCTTCCCCTCCTCTCTTGATTTTTCTGTCCTACCCAACAATGACAGCAATAACAACAATAAGAATAACAACAACAAGGACAACAAAAGGGAAAAAATAGCCTCCAGAAGCAATGGATTCATAGTGAAAGAAAGAAAGAAAGAAAGAGAAAAAGAGGAAGGAAGAATGGAAGGAAGAGAAAGAAAGAAAAGAAAGACACCTGCAGTACTGCTTCACTGCTTATGACGCTTTCCTCCTGCAGATGAGGACCAAGCTTTGAACCTGGATCCTAGCATGTGTGCTCAACCAGATGTACCACCACCTGGCCTCCCCAAAAGCAGCTTTTCTAGGACAGGAAGCCAAACTTTTTTTATTTGATCCCTGGCATCATTTGTGCTGGAATGATGCTTTGGTTCTCTCCCTCCTCCAAAAATAAATCTATAAAGAAAATATAAATAACTGACTTAGGGTCAACAAAAGGGCTTTCATGCCAGAGGCTCCAAGATCTCAGGTTCAATCCCCACCATCACCATGAATCAGAGCTGAGCAATGCTTTAGAGAAAAGAAAGGAGAGAGGGAGAGAGAAAGGAGAGAGGGAGAGAGATGCCGGGCTAGCGTGGGAGTGCCTCTTCCCGGGCGCGTACTCTCTGGGTTGGAGAGAACGCAACTGGAACCAATCTGGGCTGCAATAGCGAGGGACATGACTCATGAACAGAGCTCCTGGCAGCAAGGCAATTAGATTCTTTATTGATCAGGGAGCCCAGGCTTTTAAAGGTCGGACCCGGAAGTGGCAAGTCAGAAACGGAAATGACTTGACATGGTTTGGAAAGGGGTGGAGAAAGGCAAAGGGGTTGGGAAAAGTAACTTCCTTAGCAACTGTTGCGAGGGTTTTAACTGGTAGAATAAATAATAATACCCTGCAGGCAGGGAGGGTCTTGAGGGTAGAAAGAACATAGATCAAAGGAATGGAATGGGTGGGGATCTTTCAGGCAAAGCAATGATCATGTAGATAATAAGGGAGCAGGCCATAGTATCAGGAATGCAGGGTGCTTTGTGAGGCAGGGAGTCTGATAAGATGGGGCAAACCTTTGGGGTTACTCCTGTCCCTCCTTGCTCAACCTCTCAATAGAGAGAGAGACTGACAGGATAGACACACTCCTCAGGTCAAGCCCTAACAGGCTCTACCACATCCTCACAATTTCCCGACAGAGAGATATACTAGGAAGTGAGAAACAGATTGCTAGGTGAGAAAAGAGCAGCTCTGGAAGTCAGGCTGTAGTGCAGCGGGTTAAGTGCAGGTGGCGCAAAGCACAAGGACTCACGTAAGGATCCCAGTTCGAGCCCTGGCTCCCCACCTGCAGGGGAGTCGCTTCACAAGCGGTGAAGGAGGTCTGCAGGTGTCTATCTTTCTATCCCCCTTTCTGTCTTCCCCTCCTCTCTATATTTCTCTCTGTCCTATCCAACAACTACAACAATAAAAACAACAAGGGCAACAAAAGGGAATAAATAAATAAAATAAATATTAAAAAAGAAAAAAGAGCAGCTCTGCAGCCCCGTCTGCTTCTACTTAAGCCTATGTGTTCAGGTCCTCCCTGTGGCTCTTGCCTCCTTTCTAATACAACCTCCACACATAACACCAGAACTCCACCACGTGCCCTATTCTGCCTCCTTTGTCCGCCTAAGATGCATACTTGTCATTTCCTCTCAACTCCTCTACATTTAACTAGATTGTTTTCCTTCAAGGTGCAGTTCTGTACACACTTGGCCATGTACGAGGACTCAGATCCAAGTCCCTGGCACCACATGGGAGCACCTGCTGCAGGGGAAGTTTCATGATGCTGTGGTGTTTCCATTCCTTCTCTACCCCCCTCCTTCCCTTCCTCTCTGTTTCTGTCTGAAATTAAAAGGAAGGAAATGGTCTGTCAGGAGTTATGAGTTGCACAAAGGCAAAGCACTAGTAGCACTACCACCACCACCCCCCAAAATGCAGCTCTGGTGCTTTCTTTCTAGAAATCTCTCCTTTTTTTTTGCTTTCAATTGCTGGGACTTGGGGCCGGCACTATGAATCCACCACTTCTTGTGGATTTTTTTTTTTTTTTTGGACTGGCAGAAGGATCCCAGTTTGAGCCCCCGGCTCCCCACCTGCAGGGGGCTCGCTTCCCAGTGAAGCAGGTCTGCAGGTGTCTTTCTCTCCCCCTCTATCTTCCCCTCTTCTCTCCATTTCTTTCTGTCCTATCCAACAACAACAACAAAAACAATAACAACAACAACAATACTGAACAACATGGGCAACAAAAAGGGAAAAAATAGCTTCCAGGAGCAGTGGATTGGTAGTAGTGCGGGCACAGAGTCCCAGGGATAACACTGGAGGCAAAAAAAAAAAAAAAAGAGAGAGAGAGAAGAAATAAATAAAGAAAGATCCCCACCTGCAGGGGGGAAAGCTTTGCAAGTGGTGAAGCAGGATTACAGGTGTCTTTCTGTCTCTCTCTTTCTGTCTCCCCCTTCTTCTTGATTGCTGATTATCCCTATCCAGTAAATAAATAAAGATAATAAAAAAAATTAAATGAAGGAAAGAAAGGAAGGAAGGAAGGAAGGAAGGAAGGAAGGAGGGAAGGAAGGAAGGAATCTCAGTCATGATTGGAGGCCTTTCCCTTTTCCTTAGGAACTATAGCAAATCTCTGCCTGTTTTTCATCTTGCATTGCCAACCTGTTCAGGGAAAACCAGCTGACTGACTGAGGGAAAGGCAGACAGAAGGTGAGACTAAGCTCTCCTAAATCTGAATCCAATACCAGCACAATAGGCAAGTAACTGGTGTGTGTGTGTGTGTGTGAGAGAGAGAGAGAGAGAGAGGATATCCCTGCCCTGCCTGCCGAGAGAGAGAGAGAGAGAGAGAGAGGATATCCCTGCCCTGCCGAGAGAGAGAGAGAGAGAGAGAGAGAGAGAGAGAGAGGATATCCCTGCCCTGCCTGCCGAGAGAGAGAGAGAGAGAGAGAGAGAGAGAGGATATCCCTGCCCTGCCCCTTATTTTGTCTAGTCCAGCACTGACATACAGAGGGGTGGGGAAAACCTACCCACTCTGGGTAATTAGGTCAAAGCACTCTGTCTCTAAGGACAGCAGCATGAGACCCCAGAGAAAGTGAGAGAGCCTGCTGCCACCTGACTGGCTGAAGACTGATGATGCTGAGCTCAGCCCTAAATAGAAGCTGAGGTGGAGAAAAGCTCAGACTGTTCCCTAAATAGCTTCCCACTCTGCCATCTGCCAGGCACTCAGGGAAGAAAGGACTGCGTAGCTCCCTTCGGGAGCTGTCAGAGCTGTGTCTGGTGTGCTGGAGGCCTGCATCACAAACAGGCCCCCACCTGTTTTACCTCTTTGAGGTCCTAAACAGACCTAGAGCTCACTTGTTCTGACTCTTACCCACAGTGGAAGCCCTCAGGTTCTCAAAAGTGAAGTCCCTAGAATAGGGACAAATGTGCTTGCATTTCTCTAGTTTGCAGTCAAGCTGCTTTGCCCAAGAGCTAGGAGAGAATTCTAAAAATGGTGCTGTGACTTGCCTATGTTTCTGTGACCTCTCTAGTTTTTGAGACGTTACTAATCTGGATGATATGAGACAATTTTTTTCCCCCTGAAATACTTGTTTATTTACTTATAAGCAAGTAGAGAAAGAGAACCTCTCGAATATGTGTTTCTGGGAATCAAACTCAAAACCTCATATTTGAGAGTTCAATTTTTATCAACTGTGTCACCTCCTGGACTGCTTTAAAAAATATTTTTAAGGGGAGCCAGGCAGTGACGCACTAGGTTAAGCTCACATAGTACGAAGTGCAAGGACCCACACAAGCAACAGCTTCCCCACCTTCGGGGGGGGGGGGGTGTCACTTCACAAGTGGTGAAGTAGGTCTCCAGGTGTCTGTCTTTCTCTCCCCCTTTCTATCTTCCCTTCCTCAATTTTTCTATCCTATCAAAAAAAAAAAAAAAAACTGGTCACAGGAGATGTGGATTCATAGTGTAGGCACTGAGCCCCAGGGATAACCCTGGAGGCAGTATATATATGGTGGATTTTGACTCGAGACATTATGGATAATAATTTGAGATGTTTATTAAAGTCACCATGGCTTCAGTGGTGTCTACATGCCAACATAAACAAGTTGAAGTTGCAGGAAAACGTTGACGAACTTTCTTCTTTGATTGTACTGAAAGGGTTTGGGTTAATGAGTAAAACATTCCTCTTGTCAAAAAGCTTTGCATGAGTGGTCTGGGAGGTGGCACAGTGGCTAAGAAACTAGACTCTCAAGCATGAGGTCCTGAGTTCAATCCCCAGCAGCACATGTGCCAGAGTAATGTCTGGCTCTTTCTCTCTATCCTATCTTTCTCATTAATAAAGTAAATAAGATACTTTAAAAAAAGCTTTGCATGAGTCTAAAATGGGATTTGGGGGGCAAGGGATATAGCTCAGTGCCTTAAAGCACAAGATTTGCATGCCTGAGTCCCCAGAGCTCCCAGATTTAGTCCCTGGCACCACCATAAACCAGAGCTGATTGGTGTTCTGCTCTTTTTTTGGTGCGTGTCTCTCCCTAATAAATAAGTCTTAAAAAAACAAAAGCAAGGGAGTCGGGCGGTAGCAGGTGGCACATAGCGCAAGGACCGGCTATAAGGATTCTGGTTGAGGCCCCCGGCTCCCCACCTGCAAGCAGTGGAGCAGGTCTGCAGGTGTCTATCTTTCTCTCCCCCTCTCTGTCTTCCCCTCCTCTCTCCATTTCTCTCTGTCCTATCCAACAACCATAATAACTACAACAATAAAACAAAAAGGCAACAAAAGGAAATAAGTAAGTAAATAAATATTTTAAAAAAGAAGATATATTTTTAAAAAAAGCAAAACCAAAAACACTTCAACTTGTTTGTGCTGGCATGTAGCCACCACTGAAACCATGGTGACTTTAATAAACATCTCAAACTATTATCCATCATGTCCCAAATCAAAGTCCACATGCCAAAGCAATGCTTACTTTATTTGTTTATTAAGTAATAGCCAGAAATTTATTGCACTTTGGTGTTCAATTTTAAATAAATTGAGCTTAGAGGTTAGTAAACACAGGCCCTGAGCTTTTCCAATTAATTGAAGCCCCAGCTGAATCCTATATAAAGGACTTGGCAGAAACAGGGACTGTTTAAGTTCCTATTTAAAAATCAAGTTTCTAAGCTGTTGTTCTTATCTTTCAATTAGAAGGATGGTGGCCACCACCCAAAGGGCTTCATTTATATTGTTTCCTAGGAAGTCTTTATTCCCAACAAGGTGCCTTTCACACTGTGCTAGGCCTGGGACATTTGCATAACTTGCACTTTGGTACAGGTTATCAGATAGTAACATAGAAGTTTATGTAGCTGAGTTTAAGAAAATCAACTAAGTAAATTGGACTTTATTTTCTTAGTATTTGTGCTGCCAATTCACTACTTTTATCCATTCACTTGACTGTTTCAGCAGATAACTGGGTCCACAGGTAAATCTCTATTTTTATTTATTATTTTAAACAAAGATATGGGTAATCCCATATATATATATCTTTTAAATCAGAGCACTGCTCAACTCTGGTTTATGGTGGTGTGTGTGTGTGTTGGGGTATGGGTTTGAACCTGGGACTTTGGAGCCTCAGGCATGAGAGTCTCTTTTCATAACCCTTATGCTATCTACCCCAACTCATAAAAATCTACATTTTAATGAGACCAATTCTAATAAAGTTCTTTTTTTTTTTCCTTTGCTGCTAGTGCTTTATGGTTGGATGATTTCATTGCTCCCAGTGAACTTTTCCCCCCAGGTAGAGGACAGAAACAAAGAGGAGGGAGAGAGATAGATACCTCAGTGCTACTTTTAACTCCTGTGAGACTTTCCTTTGTATGGTGTGCCCATGTGGTGGGCAAGGTCTCAAACTGGGTGAATTATCTGCTGGGCCCTGTAATAGTTTTGACTTGGTTCTGTTAAAAGAGCAAGTACAAAGTTGATTGCATTCTACACATTTAAAACAAAATTTTTATATTTATTTATTTATTTTCCCTTTTTTGTTGCCCCCTTTTTATTGTTGTTGTTACTTATATCGTCGTTGTTAGATAGGACAGAGAGAAATGGAGAGAGGAGGGGAAGACAGAAACGGGGTAGAGAAAGATAAGACACCTGTAGACCTGCTTCACTGCCAGCAGGGGCTGGAATCAGGATCTTTGCATGCTTCGCGCCACGTGTGCTTGACCCACTGTGCTACCTACCGCCTGATTCCCCATTCTACACATTTTCAGTGGGAAGGTTAAAATGATGTAGAAAGGTTTTGTATGGGCTAGGAAGATGGCATAATGGTGATGCAAAAACTTTCGTGCCTGAAGGACCAAAGGTCCCAGGTTCAATCTCCATCATCGCCATAAACCAGAGCTGAGCAGTGCTCTAATAAAAAACAAAAAACATAATTTCAAAGTCTAAGAAATAACTAGTGACTAAAATGAAAGCTACAAGTGAATAATAAAAACAGAACTGGACACTGTAAGTTTTTTCAAAGGCCAGGTTAGCATTTTATTGTTCTATTCCTGTCACTAAAATTCATATGGGGTGAAAAGATAATGGAACATAATCAAAAGAACATATAAACACAATTCAAGAACATTTAACCATGTAAACAGAAACATCTTTATATATAAATTATCCTTAACAATCTGAATTCATTGTAAAAACAATTGTTAAAATTCATGTTAAATGCTAGTGCAAGCAGTGGTATACAAAAGTGCAAATAAGGTTAGGCTTAAAAACTTATCACTGACTTGCCACTTCAGCATACTCTGCATTCAGCCAAATACTGAAGGCTTCGCCATGGAAAGCATTTTGATCATTTCTAAAGTAACGCAACTACGTTCACCCTGAGTGCTCTCATTTCAGTATGGCAGCTGGTTTGAGTTCAGGTAGGAGCAGCACAAGGGAAATAGAAATCCATGCAAAGTTAGCCATTCATGTGAATGGCTTCTTTATACTCGATAATAAAAATAATCATGAAGACAAGTCAAAAATCTATAGATCTGTCACTCTTTTTTTACCCCCAAAACTTCCAAAGCTACAATCAGATCTAATCCACCCATTTCAAATGCATGCTGAAGAGTCATCCATTCTGGTGTAGCTTTGCCAAAAATATTTGTGTGAAGTCACACAAAAGCCTTTCCCACTTCTACCCTAAAATCTATTTCGGGTGGGGAAAACCCCTGCAAAGTTTGCTTTGGATAAGTTTGACTTTGCTTCCTTTGGATTATATTTAAAAGTGTGTCAAAATCCTAGACAATCAGTGGTTGTAAGTATAATGTTCTAAATTATGAGGCCCAAATGAGTCACTAGAAACTGCATCTTCAATAGGCTATAGATTTCTTTCATATTTGGATGTGAGCTAGAGGATAACTGCAGGATTCAGGAGTGGTAACAATTTTAACAAAACCACAATCGTGTTACACAGGTACAATCCCATACTCCCAAGAACTTGCTCTTTTTTTTTTCTCTTTCTGTTGTTAAAAGAGCACTGATACACATTTCAAAAAAAGATGGACAATGATGGAAATGACCAGAGCCATCATTGAGAATGTTTTAGTTCTTAATAGAAGATGTGATTTCTGAATGATTATAGCAAAAACAAAACAAAAAAAGATGTCTAGAAAATCTATAATTCCCTATTAGTTTAAATTAAAGAAACATTGTCAATCTATTTTTTATGCTGAAGAGATTTTTTTTGAAGCTTCAAAAACTTGTTAGTGTTTCAAATGATCCAAACAATATACTCTAACTAAAACTAACACAATTATTTTTAAAGACTTCTCTTTATACTAGCTATTCTCAGTTACTCTGGTTAAACTTTATTAAGCAATAAATATTTCAAACTTAGGTCATGTAAGAGACTAACAAGACAGAAATGCCAGTTAGTTGCATACTAAATTCAGTTACAGAAAACAAGCTTTTTTCCTGAAACTCTCAAATCATGTAAACTAGTCAACTGATCTTGTCAGAGTGCTGGGTTTTGAATGCAGTTGATCAGTCATTTTACAGAAGGCAGCAAACACTACTAACACAGACATTACCTTATAATGATTTACAAATAGTTTGTGTGTGTTGGAAAGCAGTAGAGAAGAGTGAGCCAGTTGAAAACTGAGAAAAAGAAACAATGTTTTGCTTAGATGCTGTAAACCATTATAAATGTTTTATGATACCGGCACACAAAACTAAAATTTAGATCTATGCAGACAATTATCTGAATTCATTTATCTTTGGAACTCAGAAATATCAAGTGAACTAAGCCAAGGGGAAAGAATATTTTAAGTATACTTTAGGAAATGACTAAGCCACAATTTTTTTGTTGCTGTTGCTACTGTTGTGCTGAGGATAAAACTCAAGAAGACCTTACATGTTTTCTACCATTGAGCTAAATCCCCTGCCTTATGCCACATTTGAAAAGAAAAATGCTACATAAGCATTCTAAAAACTTCAGAGATTAAAAAAAAAAAATTCTGGTGGTCCAGGATGCGGCACAGTGGATATAGCATTTGACTCTCAAGTGTGAGGTCGAGTTCAAGCCCCGGCAGCACAAGTACCAGAGTGATATCTGTTTCTTTCTCTCTCTCCTCCTATCTTTCTCATCAATCAATAAATAAAATCTTTTAAAAAAATTCTGTAATCTATTCATCAGTAATCCAAAAATTACAATTAGCAGCAATGCTGAAATAGGTATGGGGCTAAGAATTCTTTAAAAAAATATGTAATAGTGGGCTTATACCAGAGCACTGCTCAATTCTGGCAGGGGCTGAACCTAGGACTTAAAAGCCTCAGGCATGAGTCTCTTTGCATAACCATTATGCTATCAGCCCCTGCCCAAATTTGAGATTTTTAAAATATCTTTGAACATCTGATTCATATGGATCTTAATCTCTTGTATGTAACAGTAAACAAGTACATTTCACACTTTACAGCAGGAGGAACAAAATTAAGGTCTATCTCTAATATTAACACTTGTGAAACAGTCCATAGGTGTACATACTCACACAGGCACATACAGAGTATTCCCCCACTTGCTTCTGTTTCTGGCCACACTGTTTTACTCAGAGGGGTCTGATAACTTGGGACATGCACTCTGAGGGACTCTCAGAATTGGATAGCAGCCCAGTGACGGGAGAATTCCGCAGGCCGTCTCCCCAGAGCTGGGAAGGAAGCTAGTTAATACAACCTGCAGATTAATTTCTAGAGGTTCTTAACAGAAGAATCTTAGATCAGTGGGAAAATACGCACAGCTTAACTGTGGTTCACAAAGTATCTCTGCTACTCTGATTCCACTGTCAGAATTAGAATGAAGACTCTGGAGAGGCTTTTTGTACTGGAAAAGATTCTTTCTCTCTAGAAAAAACAGCTCATTTTTTTCTTTACACCAATTCATGACACAAATAGCACCACAATAAATACTCTAGGAAATACTTGAAAGTTATGTCCTGTAGATACTGAAGATAGATGCCATAATTGAGAGGCAATTATTTTTAATAAGGTTAATTCTATTTATCAGTACTTTACTATTATTATTAAATTTATTTATTTATTTTTTTACAGAGTACTGCTCAGCTTTGGCTTATGGTGGTGAGGGAGGCTGAGGGTTAAACCTGGAACCTTAGAGCCTCTGGCATGAGAATGTTTTTGTATAACCATTATGCTAGCTCCTCCACCCTAGAACAAAATACTGTAAATATACCTAACAGAATAAACCAAACAGAATGAAATGTCATTTTTTACTTTCCCATGATGCCACTATTTCTAAGCAGAGAAGGGGCTCTTTAAGTTTCATTTGGAATGTGGGCTGGGTGGTAGTACATCCACTTAAGCGCACACAGTACTAAGCACAAGGACTTGTGAAAGGATCCAGGTTTGAGGCCTCGGCCCCCCACCTGCAGGGGGAACAGTTCACAAGCAGCAAAGTAGGTCTGCAGATTTCTATCTTTCTCTTCCCTTCTCTATCTTCCCCTCTCCTCTCAATTTCTCTCTGTTCTATCCAATTAAAAAAAAAAAAAAACTGCCTGAGCCACTGATTCATAGTGCCAGCACGAGCTCCAGTGGTAACCCTGGAGGCAAAAAAAAAAAAAAGTTTCATTTAGAAGGAAAGTGAAAATGAAACAGAATAGCCACATTGCAAATTCAAAATGTAAAAAAAAAGACCATGTTGATTTAGCTAATTGATAATTCCTCCCAATCATATTCTTCAATCCTTATATGTAACATGTGCACTCAACCAGATGTGCTACCACCTGGCCCCTCTATCCTTATCCATCTTGTATATTGCATTATTGGTAATGAAAAGGACTATAAGACATCTCACTTGGAAAATAGCTAAAGAAAACACTAATCTTCATAATAAAATTATTGATGAAATCAAAACAATCTGTTCTCAATTGAATTGGAAGGGTGTAATATAAAAGCTTAAATTTATAACCAAGAGAGAATCCTTATTCTTGAAAGTCTTTAAATAGTTGGCACATATCTTTCATCTTAATTTACTAATTATGAGAATCTCAGCTTTATGGGAGACAACTCAATTTCTTAGGAAAATGTAAAACTTAAAAAAAGCTAAAATTTTATTAGTGTATCAGTGAAGTTTGTAGATACTACCACACAACAAGAACTGTATCTAAAAACAAAAGCCTTTTTTTTCTGTATAAAGAACTGGGGGTGGGGGGGGACTAGCTGGGAGTTAAGAAAAGAGAAAATAAATACAGGCATTCATTTTCTTTATACCAAGAAGTAAAATATGGCAAAGAATGCAAAAGTGTTAGAGTCAGAGCAAAATCACACATATCTCAGTGACAACTGAAGAATGGGCTTTCTTTTTCCTCAAATAAGCAAGCCTCCACAAATAAACTGCATAAAATCCAACTTGCCCTGGGGAGTACCAATAAGTATAGGGACTGGGGAGTACCTCTAAATGGAGTTACAATGATACCTGCTCTCTACTTTTAGTGAAGAGGCACAGATTACCAAACCAGGCACCAAGAAGTTTTGAGACCTTCAAAATTAGACAACTGGAATGGAGCTATAGGATCTATCAAACAAAAATTAATCTTGTGTTCTACTATAAGCTGTGCTATTCTTAATAAGGCTGATCCCACAGGAACTAAAATATGGAACCCATCAGCTCTGATAAAGACAGTGCTACTAATAAAAATACATGATTCAAAGATAAACCAAACACAATTGTCTCCTGGTAAATACAAATGCCTCTTGGGACTTAAGCATTACTCTAAATATTCTGAAATAATCTCCTTTCCCAACAACCCCTCTTTTGTGTAATATTAATTACTCATAACCTCAGAGAATACCAACTAGGTAAGACACATTAAAATAAAACATTTGCCCAATATGAATGCCAAACATTTAGAGTTTGTTTTATTGCATGACGTTTGCATAAGAAAAAATATTTTTGGAAATTGTAAGGCATCATGCAATCACCAATAAGCTAATTATTAACTATATTAAGTGAGCATATAATCTAAAATTTAAAAACTAGTTCCAAAAAGTACATAAAAAATTTAACATGATGAGTTTTTATATTTGTAGCTTCATGTTGTTAAAAAGTGCTTCAGATGTACTTCTGGAAATTCGCTCTTTAAAAATGGCGCTGGGGGTAATGTCAGATTACAAACTGTAAAAACAAATTATCTTTATGGAATTAGAAAGCTAACAATGTCACACTCAAATTCCTTTGAATCAGTTTTCAATTGTCCCACAAATTAAGTTGGTATGATATTAATAATCTAAAAATCATCCATTTTCTAGCCAATAAGAGTCTATTCAAGTTATGCATGTTGAGTGATCAAATCTCTGAGCAGGTCTCCATGGCAGGACCTGGAACTTGATATGGGTTGGTGTTAGTCAATGTACTGTGCCATCCAGCGGAAGCCTTCTCCATAACCTTGTCTTTTAAGCACACTACACATGAAAACTTCTAAGGGTCTCGCATTCAGTTCTTTCATAGACACACTGCCCTAGAAGAGAAGACAGATGTTATGTTAGATAACACTTTTGTGAAATGAAAGCTCTATCCCTGCTAGAACTGCAACTTAGAACAAAGGATGACAGTGATGACGCCACAAATGTTTGGAAATTCAAGTCCTCTAAATATATAGGATGCCTTCTCTTTTTCTTTAGATAGATGGCTACTTAATGGGAAAGAGGTAAGCTTGTAAGGTATACAAGAGTAAAATGGGAACTGGAGAGCTAGCTCACCAGGTAGGGTTACATGGCTTGCCAAGTACATGGTCTAGGCTTATACCCTGGCACCAAATGGGAGTAACACAGCAACAGGTCTGAGGTGTTCTCGCTCTCTTTCTCAGCCTCTCTGTATCTGAATGGGAAAAAATGTGAGTCCAGGTACAGTGAAATGGTATATGTATGAGATCCTGGATCCATGAGAGAGGAACAATGGGAAAGAGGAGAGAGAGGGAAGGAGGGAAGGAAAACTAAAGATGGGGGGGTAAGAGAAATAAAAGAAAAATATATATGACTTAGAAAACTGTTTTAAGTTGACTAAATTAGCTCTGCTAATATTAAAGAGCATTCGGAACTAGTTTATGACTAAATAAGGCAATTTCTACAAGAAAACAGAAGACAAACCAAAGTCTACACTGTATATGAGTCAACTTCCAAAGGCTACAGTATTTTTCTACTCTAAGAGTATGTGTAAATCAAAGAGTTTTGTTTGATAAACTCAGGTTCTCCCAAATTTTTCTGAGATTTTTCAATATTAAAGTACCATGACCAAGAAAATTTTATTAAGAATGAAAGCAAAATAATAGATAATAATACTAGTATTATTATATTATTTTAATGAAATAGATACAGAGAGAAAGAGACCCAGAGCATTGCTCTGACTTGTGGTGCCGGTGATTAAGCCTGGAACCACAGAGCTTCAGGCATGGAAGTCTTGTGCAGAACCATTATGTTGTCTTCCCATCCCAGGATAATCTTTTTTTTAATCAGAGTAGCACCTGGCTCTGGATATTGGCGGTCAGGGATTGAACCTGGGACCTCTCACCAGGAAGTCCCATGCAATATCACTGTGCTACGTCCAAAAGAATATATCTTAAAATTTATTATACAGTGTATGTTTAGAAAACCCCCTAAAACATTTTTAAATGGTTTATTTATTTATTTATTTATTTAGAGAGAAATACAGGAAAGACAGGGAAACCAGAACACTTCTCAGGTTATTATGGTGGTACTGGAAATTGATCCTGGGACCTCAGAGTCTTAGGCATGAAAGTCTTTTTGCATAACTATTAAGCTATTCCCCACACACACACCCCAAAGTTATTTTTTTCCCAAAAAAAATTCTTAAACTCAAATTTACATCTTATTTTTATTTATTTATTATTTATTCCTTTTTGTTGCCCTTGTTGTTTCATTGTTGTAGTTATTATTGATGTTGTTGTTGGATAGGACAGAGAGAAATGGAGAGAGGAGGGGAAGACAGAGAGGGGGAGAGAAAGACAGACACCTGCAGACCTGCTTCACCACCTGTGAAGCGACTCCCCTGCAGGTGGGGAGCAGGGGGCTTGAACCGGGATCCTTAGGCCAGTCCTTGTGCTTTGCGCCACCTGCGCTTAACCCACTGCGCTACAGCCCAACTCCCTACATCTTATTTTTATCTCTAATAAATGTGGTACCTAAATACCTACTTGAAAGCCAAAACCACTCACTGGTATGTTTAAACATTTAAAATGTATTATTTGATAATTAATGCTAAAAATGTATGATAAAGCTTTGAAAGCTTTTACTTAGTTTCTTCTAAGTATGAGTTTTCACAAATTGTAGAAGGAAACCAAATGAAGACATTAACATTTTTTTTAAAGACTGAAATGTATAAATGACAGTTTCTCTTTAAGGAAAAATATGACAGTGGGCTTGGGTAGTTGTACAATAGTAACTTTAAAAGATATTTGTAGGAGTGGGAAAATAGCATAATGGTTATGCAAAATGCCCTCATGCCTGAGGCTCCAAAGTCCTAGGTTTAGTCCAGAACTGAGTAATGCCTTGGTCTCTCTCTGTATCCTTCTCTATGTATCTCTCTCATTAAAATAAAAATAAAATGTTTTAAAAAATTTAATAGTATTAAATGAAATATACTTATCAATTTATTTATTAATTATTATTATTATTATTTTTACCTTTCCTGTTGTCTGACCAAATAAACCAAATATCTCTCGTAACCCCTCTTCACTGATGGCTTCAGGTCTGTCAATCTTATTCCCAAGAATCAGTATAGGCACGTTAGCAATGGTTTCATCTGTCATTAGTGACTGAAAACAAAACAAAGATAAGATGTTGATATGAATCCACCTAGCAGTCTTATTTTAAGATATGCAATGGGTTTGTGAACTTTTTCCTCTGTCATGTGTGGACAGTTTGTCTACTTTCTTTGGTAATTTTTACATTTAAGGTGAGCTTAATGAAATTATACATTCAATTCTTCTCCTTAAGGCTCCTTCTGAAAATGTTTAATCTGTGAATTAGTGAGGTGTAGTGACTAGAGCCAACACCTTGTAGGTAGGCAGGCCTGGTTTCATTTCTGATTCTGCTGCTTCTAAGTTGACATATCTTAGACAAACTTCACTGAAGCTCAGAGAATATTTAGAATAGTAGCAACTACCCAACAGAGTTAATCTGAGATATAAGTGGTATAATATGCACAGTGCATGACACACAGTAGGAGCCTGGGAATTTTCTGGCTTTGTTCCATGACCACAGAACCTACCTGGACTTTTCTACATGAAGTACTTGCCTGTCTGCTCTGAACAGAGGCAGCGGCCAGGTCAACCTTAAGTCAGATCATAAACCTGCTTTCTCTGTAGTCCCTGATCTAACACTGGTCTTGCTTACTGCCCCCATAGTCCCTTTACAAAAGTGTAACCTGGGGGAAGTAAAGGGAGGTGGCTATGACAGACAGCTACTACTGGTAGTAATGACAAAGTTGGCTTATTTGACCATTTCCAGGTTCTGAATAATTTCTGAAGAAACTGGCATCCTAGGATCAGCACACTCAAGAGCTAGTCACTCCAAGAATGCAGCACGTAAGAAGTATTCATTGCCAACGCCCATGTTCATCAGGGAAGCAATTACAGACACCAGACCTTCCACCTTCTGCACCCCATAATGATGCTGGGTCCATACTCCCAGAAGGATAAATAGGAAAGTTTTCAAGGGAGGGGATATGACATGGAATCCTGGTGATGGGAACTGTGTGGAATTATACCCCTCTTATCCTATGGTCTTGCCAATATTTCCACTTTATATAAATTTTTTTAAATAAATAAAAAAAGTATTCATATAAGGGTATGCTTTGGTGAGAAAACTACTCACACCCTTAAGAAGGAAGTCTGTATTAGTACTTCATAGCTTTCCTAACTTCACACTCTCCATCTGTATTCCAAGTAATCACTGGCCTCTACAAATAGTCAGAATTTGTATCAAGAACACAGGAAACCTGCATTCAGATACTTAGATCTTCAACCTATTTTATTAGTCTTACCAGTTTGGTTCAACTATGTTTAATTTTAATTATTTAACTTACATCAAGTTCTTCTTTAGATTCTAATAGCCTTTCATGGTCTGCACAATCCACCAGAAATACAATGCCATTGATAGCTGGAAGGTAGTTTTTCCACACTCTTCGAGCTAAAACAAACCAGCCAACCAGGAGTTAAATTTTATTTGCTTGTCATATCTAGAAGATGGTTTGATGAGAGAGTCCAACAAGATATCAAATATAGTTATTATTAACATGCACAGTCAACAAGGTGCACTGCCACCCGGCCCCTAGTTATTATTTAGCTGTTGCTTTATATATTTTTTATTTTTAAAATTATCTTTATGTATTTATTGGATAGAGACAGCCAGAAATGGAGAGGGAAGAGGGAGGTAGAGAGGGAGAGTAATAGAGAAACACCTGCAGCACTGCTTCACCACTTGCAAAGCTTTCCCCCTGCAAGTGGAACTGGGACTTATATCTTTATACTCAAGTTAAACTTCTATCAGATGTTGCCAAAATATTATTATTTCTTTGTTGGAGGATTAATGGTTTGCACTCAACAGTAAAATACAATAGTTTGTACATGCATAGCATTTCTCAGTTTTCCACATAACAATTCAACCCCCATTAGGTCCTCCTCTGCCATCATGTTCTAGGACCTGAACCCCCACCTCAGTGTCTTTTACTTTGGTGCAGTACACCAACTCCAGCCCAAGTTCTGCTTTGTGTTTGCCTTTGTTCTTAATTTTCAATTTCTATCTAGGAGCGAGATCATCCCATATTCATCCTTCTCTTTCTGACTTATCTCACTTAACATGATTCCTTCAAGCTTTATCCAAGAGGAGGGGAAGAAGGTGAGTTCACCATTTTAAATAGCTGAGTAGTATTCCACTGTGTATATAGACCACAACTTTCTCAGCTACTCATCTGTTGTTGGACACCTGGGTTGCTTCCAGGTTTTGGCTATTACAGATTGTGCTGCTATGAACATAGGTGTACACAGATCTTTTTGAATGGCTGTGCTTGGTTCCTTAGGATATATCCCCAGGAGAGGAATTGCAGAGTCATAGGGTAGCTCTACTTCTAGCCTTCTGAGAGTTCTCCAGACTATTCTCCACAGGGGTTGACCAACTGACATTCCCACCAGCAGTGCAAGAGGGTTCCTTTGTCCCCACAACCTCTCCAGCATTTGTTGCTACTACTATTTCTTTTTTTTTCATTTATTTATTTTTATTGGGGAATTAATGTTTTACATTCAGCAGTAAGTACAATAGTTTGTACATGCATAACATTCCCCAGTTTCCCATATAACAATACAACCCCCGCTACTACTATTTCTGATGTATGACATTCTCACAGGAGTGAAGAGGTCATTGTTGCCTTTATCCAAAATCTTTACTGAAGGTAAAAAAAGAAACTTCAGGAGTTTCCTTGACTGTGGCAAGGTAAATACTTTACCCTGCCCCAATTTTACCATACTATAGGGAGAATTAATATTTGCGATCAGTAGAATAATGATGCATATTAAGTTCACTGAAATCACTTTAAAAAATACTCAATATTCTAGGTTAAGTGCAGGTGGCACAAAGCACAAGGACCAACGTAAGGACCCCAGTTTGAGCCCCCAGCTCCCCACCTGCAGGGGAGTCGCTTCACAGGAGGTGAAGCAGGTCTGCAGGTGTCTATCTTTCTCTCCCCCTCTCTGTCTTCACCTCTCTCCATTTCTCTCTGTCCTATTCAACAACAACGACATCAATAACAACAACAATAATAACTACAACAATAAAACAACAAGGGCAACAAAGGGAATAAATAAATAAATATTTAAAAAAACAAGGGCAACAAAATGAAATAAATAAATATTAAAAATTTTAAAAAATAAAAATTAATTAATTAATTAAATAAACATAGTGGTCCAAGAGGTGGCACAGTGGATAAAGCACTGGTCTCTCAAGCATGAGGTCCTGAGTTCAGTCTCTGGCAGTAGATGTACCAGAGTGATGTCTGGTTCTTTCTCTCTCTCCTATCCCTCTCATTAATATATAAATAAAATATTAAAAAATAAAAATAAATAAAAATACTTAGTATTCATTTTTCGACACTTATACTTTACCAGTTTTTTAGTAGTTAAAAGCATGGAATCAGTGAGAAAAAGGAATTAGTGTCAGGTATAGACTTGTTAAATTACAATAACGAACTGGAGAAATAACTTAGTTGGTAAAGCACTCAGCACCAGAGTGTGCTCTGGCTTTTTCTCTCTGTCTCATGAGAAACACTTTCTTTATCAAAGTGTAATCAATAAAATATATCTTTTTTAAAAAGGGTAAAATAACACATATTAACTAATGTCTGTGAAAACACTGAGGTAACTTTTATGGCATTTTTTTTTTTAAGGTTTGATTTATTTGCTTTGTTTTCATTTTGTTTTCTTTTTATCCAAAGCACTGCTCAGCTCTGGCTTATGGTAGTACTGGGAACTGAAGCTAACAGTTCAGAGTTTCAGGCATAAAAGTCATTTGCATGACCATTATGCTGTCTCTCCAGCCCTTATTTTTATTTATTAATGAGAAAAGGAGAAAAAAGAGAAAGAGCAAGAGAAAGAACCAGAGCATTATTCTAGTACATGCAATGCCAGAGATCGAGCTTTGGACCTCATGTTTCCAAGTCCACTGGTTCAAGGTTTTTTTGTTTTTTTTTTTTTCCTCCAGGGTTATTGCTGGGGCTTGGTGCCTGTAGTATGAATCCACTGCCCCTGGAGGCCATTTTTCCCATGTTTTGTTGCCTTTGTTGTTGTTGTTGGATAGGACAGAAAGAAATGGAGAAAGGAAGGGAAGACAGAGAGGGAGAAAGGAAGACAGACACCTGCAGATCTGCTTCACCACCTGTGAAGCGACCCCCCTGCTGGTGGAGATCCCAGGACTCAAACTGGGATCCTTAGATGGTCTGGGCGCTTTGCGTCATGTGTGCTTAACCCACTGCATGGTACTGCCCAGCCCCCTGGTTCAAGTTTTATGACTTTTTTCCCCCAACCCAGGTGGCCTCTGGAGTTGTGCCAGAAGTATAAATCAACCGCCTTGGTTTTTTTTTTTTTAAATTGGATAAGACAGTAATTGAGAAGGATGGGGAGACAGAGAGAGGGAAAGACAGATAGATACCTGCAGATCTGCTTTACCACTCATGAAGGATTTGAACTCAGGTCCTCATGCTTGGTAATATGTGTGATTAACTGGGTGCGCCACTGCCCAGCCCCCATGAACTATCTTAAAAACAATATAGAGGGGGCTGGGCACATCTGGTAGAGCACACATTATAATGTGCAAGGACCCTGGTTTAAGCCTCTGGTCCCTGTGTGCAGGGGAGAAGGGGAAAAGCCTCATGAACAGTAAAGCACTACTGCAGCTGTCTCCTCTCTCTTTAAGATTTTGTGTATTTATTAATGAGAAAGGAGGAGAGAGAGAGAGAATCAATCAGGTATCACTCTGGTATATGTGCTGCCAGGGATCGAACGTAGGACCTAGGGCTTGAGAGTCCAATGTGTTATCCACTACACCACCTCCCAAACTACTCTCTTTTTTTAAATAGAAAGTTTTTTTTTTTAATGAATTTACTTACTGTTGCATAGAGACAGAGAGAAACTGAGAGGAGAAGGAGGGATACAGAGAGACAGAGAGACACCTGCAGCCCTGTTCCACCATTCGTGAAGCTTTCTCCCTGCAGGTGGGGAGCAGGAGCTTGAACCTGGGTCTTTGCGCACTGTATCGAGTGCACTTAACCAGGTGCACCACCACCTGGCCCCTCTTTCTCCTCTACCTCCCCCTTCTCTCTCAATTTCTCTCTATATATAAATATAGAAATGATGTCTCAAACTCTTGCAGGCTCTAATCTAACCATTATCTTTTTCTAGAAATTAGTGTGTATATATATATATATGTACATATATATATATGTATATTTCAGATAACTATTATAGGCTTCAAACGTGTTGTACACACGTTAGTCACAACCACAAAAAATCTTTTCAACTCTGTCATACAAGGTTTTTAGAAAACCCATCAACTTTGTAATTTTCATTAGTTATGACTTATATTGTTAGGCACTGCAAAGTTCTCTTTAGGGGATATAAAGTATGACCAGTACTTTTTTTTCAGCCTCAGAAAGTTTAACAGAAGAGATAAGACAATCATTTCAAACTTGCAGACACATGCACCAATACATTAAATGTGTAATTCTGGGCAAGAGGGTGGATAGCATAATGGTTATGCAAAGAGACTCTCGTGCCTGAGGCTCCAAAGTCCCAGGTTCAATCCCCTGCACCTCCACAAGCCAGAGCTGAGCAGTGTTCTGATAAAAAAAAATTTTTTTAAGTAAATATATATTTCTACTGCAATATATTTGAAAGCATTTCTAGTTGGGAGGTAGCAGCATTTACATTGAGTCCTGAAAATGGTTTAGTCATGTACAAATGGAGATGGCATCTACAAAAGCTCTTGCACAGAAGTGAAAGAACAAAACAAAAGAAGGAGGAGGAAGAGAAATAAGAGTATCTAGCTTGGGAAGTTGGGCAGTAGCACAGCGGGTTAAGTGCACGTGGTACAAAGCGCAAGGACCAGCATAAGGATCCTGGTTTGAGCCCCTGGCTCCCCACCTGCAGGGGAGTCGCTTCACAAGTGGTGAAGCAGGTCTGCAGGTGTCTATCTTTCTCTCCCCTCCTCTCTCCATTTCTCTCTTTCCTATCCAACAACAACAACATCAATAACAACAACAATAATAGCCACAACAATAAAACAACAAGGGCAACAAAAGGGAATAAATAAATATTTTTTTTAAAAAGTGTCTAGCTTGGTGGGAGTAGAGAATAGGAAGTGAAACAGTGGGAAATAAAGACTTGAAATGTAAGGTGAGATCAGATAAAAGACACCCTGGAAGTCAGATCAATGAGCTTGGCCCTTAATTTTGTAGGTTATGTGTTAGCAACTGAGATTTATGGTTGTTGATGTTGTTACGGGGGTTTCATTGTTCCAGGCTTACTTTTCCACAGAGAGGCAGAAAAAAAGAAACTACAGCACCAAAACTTCCTTCAGTGTGACGATGGTGTGTATGTTGCTCCCATGTGGTGGGCAGTGGGACTCAAACAAGTCTTTGCACATGACAAAGTGTGTACTCTACCAGTGAGTGATTTCCTAGACCCAGCATCCTTTCTTTTTCTTTCTTTTTCTTTTTTTAGTTACCAGAGCACTGCTCAGTTTTGGCTTATGGTGGTACAAGGGATTAAGCCTGCACCCTTTCCTTTATAATGTGGTGCTAGGTAATTTACCCAGGGCCTCCCATACGGAAGGCATGCACTGTACAAACTAAGCCACTTCCTAGGCCCCTGGAATAACAGAATCTTACCTTGAACATGCCCACCAAGATCAAAAGTTGTAAAGGTCATGCCAGCAATAGTTAGTTCTTCTGAAGCTAAATACAAAATATTTTTACAACATAAGAATTACAAATCCTTTAAAATTCTTTTTCTTAATTAAAACAATCAAAAATCCATTCATGGCAATATATACCTTAAGTTTGACTTACTTTTTAATTGCAAATAGTATCAAACCAGACATTTAGAAACTGATAAATTTGTTGTTAATACATATACTCTATTTACTGACAATATATCCCAAGTAATAACATTCAAGCTAGTATGTGTCAACCACTAAAAAATCCAACACTTTTTCTTCATTTCTCCTGCTGAAATTGTTAACTTATTTAAAGAATTATTTGCTAGGAATTCAAATGACTACTCCAAACAAATACTTTTAACATTTTAAATTTTTTATTTGAATTGTTAGGACAGAGAGAAGTTGAGAAAGGAGGGGTAGATATTGAGAGACATCTATTGGACTGTTTCACCACAAAACAAATACTTTTTCATGTAAGTAATCTGAAATAATATTAAACTAATGATGTTATATGTATCCTATGATAAAGTTTGAATAAAGAAGGTTTATTTTCATCAACTCAGGAATCAGTCCTATGCAAGCTATTGCCCAATATCTGAAAACAGCTGCAGAATTCATTTTTGTTCAGTTTTCTAGTTACTTACAGTATGAGGGTAATTTCAGACTGCACTACTCCCTTGTGGCCAAAAGGAGATATTCCCTCACTTATTTTTTTACAATGATGTAAGTTGGGATTCGGGCAGTACCTCAGTGGGTTAAGTGCACATGGTGCAAAGTGCAAGGACTGGCATAAGGATCTCGGTTCGAGCTCCTGGCTCTCCACCTGCCGGGGAGTCGCTTCACAGCAACCAGATTTTCACTACCTCAACTTCTAGAAGCAGCCACTGAACTTAATACTATCACATCTTATTTTTGCCTACTCTAGAATTTCATATAAAAGGTATCATACGGTTGTTAATTTCTTGTGACCAACTTCCTCACTGCATTATAATAAGCAGCAGTATTTAACACTCTTTTTTTTTCTCTTTATTGCTCAGTGGAATTGCATTGTTTATGCACTATTTTCTTTTCTTTCTTTCTTTCTTTTTTTTTTTCATTGCCACTAGAGTTATCACTGGGGTTTGGTGCTGGTACTACTAATCGACTTCTCCCAGTAGCCATTTTTTCTTTTCTTTTCTTTTGTTCTTTCTGTTTCGTTTTTTGGTAAGACAGAGAGAAATTGAGAGGGAATGGGGAGATAGAGAAGGGACTTGCTTCACTGCTCACAAAGTGTCCCCACTGCAAGTGGGGGAGGAGCAGGGCTTGAACCTGGGTCATTAGGCATGGTAATGTGTACATTAGGTAATAGGGTGTACCACCACCCAGCCCCTAGCCACTATTTTCTTTATGGACACTCAAGCTGTTTCCAGTTTTTGGCTACTATAAAAGAGACTGTTTAAACACTAGTATACAAGAATCTTTGTGAACATGTTTCACTTCTTTGCAGTAAATACCTAGAAATGGACTTGCTAGATCATTGAGTAGCTAGATATATTACCATTTTCATGTATACTTTGACTAATTGAAAAACAGAAGATGAACCCAACACATCCATCCAAAAAGATCTGTGTACACATATGTTCTTGGCAGCACAATTTGTAACAGCCAAAACCTGGAAGCAACCCAGGTGTCCAACAACAGATGAGTGGCTGAGCAAGTGGTGGTCTATACACACAATGGAATACGACTCAGCTGTAAAACAGAAGATGAAGGTGAGCTAAAGGAATGGTGAGAGAGCATTTGCTTTTGTTGTGCTAGCTTTATTCCTAGTAGGAATTCCTAATAGGAATTCCAGATTCCTACAGATCTGATATAATGAAGGCACTCAACAAATACTTATGGAATAAATAAAAGGGAGTAATATCAAAGTATTTTCAAGTAACTTATACCTAATATAAGACACTGCAGTCTCTTCCAATACTCTGTTTTGTTTTGTTTAAAGATTTTATTTAAAATGACAGAGATGAAGAGGGCAGAGGGAAAGAGAAACAACACTACCAGATCGTTTCATTCATATGTGATATCTAGAGAACTTGAACTTGCAAAAGGAAAAATAAATAAATAAAAGAATACAAACTGTCTCTAAGACTTTGTGAGAACTGTGGTGGTTATGTTGGAAGGGTGGTGGCACAGAATTTTGTGGTGAGTAAAGGATGGAACTCTGTAGTATTACAATCTTGTACGCCACTATCAATCACAACTAAAAAATGGCTTGGAAAACAAAAACAACAGGTCACATCATTTGGTTTCAATAGAACTATCACCCCACAATTTTTTGTTGTTGTTGTTGCTTATCACTCATGAATCAGTATCACCTGATAAAGTAACAGACTAGAGGAATATACTCACTAGGATGTAATGTTGGGACATGTTGTCCAAGTCTGTCATCTTTTAGCATGTGTAGCAATGTTGTTTTCCCTGCATTGTCCAATCCAAGAAATACCAATTTGCCAGTTTTCTTATATAACCCTGCAGAGTAAAAGATACTGGTCAATGTGATACCTGACACAATTATTCAAACAAAATGATTTTAAAGCCCCAATCAATAAAATGTATATACGATTTAAATTTATCTGTAATACCAAAATGTTAACTTCCTTGATAATTTAGGGGTAAAACATTCCTAAAATACTTGATATCAGGTATTTATGTCTAAACTAGAAGAAAAATTAAAGAGATCTTTGGGGTCAGGTGGTGGCATACCTGGTTAAGTGCACACACTACAGTGTACAAGAACCCAAGTTCAGGCCCCTGGTCCCCAACTGCAGGGGGAAAGCTTCATGAGTAGTGAAGCAGGACTGCAGGTGTCTCTCAGTCTCTTTCTCTCTCCCTTCTCCTCTCAATTTCTGAGTCTCTATCCAATAATTAAACTAAATAAATAAAATATATTTAAAAAGAGATCTTTCATGGATTAAAATAAAATAATTTGGGGCCAAGTGATGACACACCCAGTAGAGAATGAATGTCTCCCTCATTATCAATATCACTCAACAAAATATTACACTTTTAACTGAATTAAAATATGCTGACCCACCATAATGACCCAAGATTTCCCTTACAACTCACTCTGTTGTATATTCTGTTTTAGGTGGGTTTAATACAAAGGTTTAATGACATATACCCATCACTACATCATAGAGAGTATTTTTCTTTCTTATCATGCCACATGCTCAGGCCCTCATGCATGTGCAATAATACTGAGCAGTCTACTGGGTTCATTTTTGAAAATATATATTTTATTTTTAATGAAAGAGAGGTACAGAAAGAAAGACACAAAGAGAAAGACTAAAGCACTGATAAGCTCTGGTTTATGGTGGTGCTGGGGACTGAACCTGGGACCTCAGAGTCTCAGGCACGGGAGTCTTTTTGCATAACCATTTTGCTAACTCCCCTGCCCCTGGGTTTAATTTTTTTATCCCATTATTTAAGAGGGCTGAGGAGACAGAGAGAGAGGAACAAAACAACTCTGCATTGCCTCACCATATGTGGAGCTACCACAATATTTCCCATGGTGCTCCCATGTGGTCCTGGAGCTCAAACCCAAGGTGCTGTGCTTTGAAAAATGCCTATGTGGTAAGTTATCTCCCAGCTCCTATATAGAATATTTTCACTGCCCTAAAAATTCCTCTGTGCTCTCTTAATTCATTCTACTTCCCCAGCCCCCAGTATTTTCACTGCCTACCAACCACTGAATTAAAAAAAAAAAAAAGTATTTCCAATGAAAGGGTGGGGGTGGAGTAGGGGGCTTAAAAACCTGGGTCCTTATACATAGTAGCATGTATGCTCTATATGCTCTACCAGGTACACCTGAAGCCCTCAGTTAGATCTCTGGAACTCCTATGTAATAAATAAAATTAATCTTTAGGGGGAAAAAAATTCCCCCAAAGTAAACTCCTAGAACTTTAAACTTCAGAGTTGGTTGGACTAAATTCTTTTTTTTTTTTTAATATTTTATTTATTTATTTATTTTCCTCTTTTGTTGCCCTTGTTTTTATCATTGTTGTGGTTATTATTATTGTTGTTGTTGCCAGATAGGACAGAGAGAAATGGAGAAAGGAGGGGAAGACAGAGATGGGGTGAGGAAAACACCTGCAGATCTGCTTCACCGCCTGTGAAGCAACCCCCCTGCAGGTGGGGAGCTGGGGGCTCAAGCTGGGATCCATACACTGGTCCTTGAGTTTCGCGCCACCTGCGCTTAACCCACTGTACTACAGCCCGACCCCCTAGACTAAATTCTTATTTTCTGGTAGGTACTGAGTTTTTTCTTGTTCATTGTTTTTTTACATATAGACAGTGAAGGCATAAAGGCAGAGAGAATGAAAGAGACCACAGCACCAAAGCTTCCTTCAGTGCCATGGGGGCTGGACTCAGCCCTGGGTTGTGCACACGACAAAGCATCACACCGTCCAAGTGAGCTATTTCATCAGCCCAGTGCTAGATTTTTAAAATAATTTTATTTCCTAGCTGGGGTAGGGGAGGCCAGAGTATGACTACGGCACAAAAAGGACCTCGTGCTTTTAAGTACAAGCCCAGGTCCTTGCTCAAGTACTTGCACATGGTACTGGGTGTGCTTAACTGGGTGCCAACACCCAGCCCACAGGTTTATTTTTCTAATGAACTGAAATAATAAGATTCCGACCTGCTACAACCAATATTCCAGTATAACAAAATTAAAAACCCGACCTCTGATAACTATTGTTGCAAAGAATAGGCAATTTCTTTTTTTTTTTAACCAAAGTACTGCTCAACTATGGCTTCTGTGGTGGTACCACAGAACAAAATTTTAACCAATTTTTAACAAAATTTTTAACCAACAAAAATTTTAACTCTAAAAAAAAAATTAACTCTAATGAAAAGATTAAGAACTTTCTTGGAGATAATATAGAGAACTCTATTATTTGATCTATAGTAAAGTTACATTTTAAGATCATGTAGGGGCCATGATATAGGTGACCCGGTAGAGCATACTTCATCATGTGGGAGGACCCAGATTCAAACTCTGGGTCACCATATGAAGCACCAGGCAAAGGGAAAGCTTCCCTGTTGTGGAGCAGTGTTGTGATGTCTCTCCTTTCTCTGTTTCTTTATCCCTCTCTCTGACCTTCTAGTTGAAAGAAAGGAAAAAAGACAGAAGAGACTGAATGAATCCCCAGAACAGCTGTTAATGTTAGACTTAATTAAAAGCATGAGCTCTAGCATAACAAATACAGAATGATGCTTTGCTTCTCTCTCCCTCCCATCATGAATAAAATAAGTAAATCTGTGGGCTGCGAAATGGAGCAGTAGGTAAAGTGTTGGACCCATGGAACATGAAGTGCTGAGTTCAATCTCCAGCAATGTATATGCCAAACTGATACTCTCGTTCTATTTGGTCCTCTCTCCCTTTCTCACAACAAATAAGTAAATCTTATTTATTTATTTTTTTTATATTTATTTATTTTCCCCTTTGTTGCCCTTGTTTTTTTTTTCATTGCCGTTGTAGTTATTATTGTTGTTATTGATGTAATTGTTGTTGTATAGGACAGAGAGAAATGTAGAGAGGAGGAGAAGACAGAGAGGGGGAGAGAAAGACACCTGCAGACCTGCTTCACTGCCTGTGAAGCTACTCTCCTACAGGTGGGGAGCCGGGGGCTCGAACCAGGATCCTTATGCCTGTCCTTCCACTTTGCACCACGTGTGTTTAACCCGCTGCGTTACGCCCTCAAATAAATCAATCTTAAAAACTCCTGGGGAAAAAAAAACACACATAAAACCTATTTTTATGGCTGGTGACATAGTTCACTATGTGGCTCATGCAGCTTCAGTGCTGCAGTATCTCTCTCCATATCTCTGTCTCTACCTATCTGAAAAGTGGTCTGGAGAAGTAACAGTGCACTGTTACACGCACACACACAGGCACACATGCATGCACTCACTGTGCAAGTTAAGTATTATTTTAGCGATTACTAAAAATTATTCCTATAAGATTAAATACAATAAAATGATTTTTTTTTTCTATTCCCTTTTGTTGCCCTTGTTTTATTGTTGTAGTAGTAGCTGTTGTCATTGTTGGATAGGACAGAGAGAAATGGAGAGAGGAGGTGCCAGAGGCCAGCCCCAGCAGGTTATTAGGGTATCCTGATGGAGGAAATACTAAAGGAAGTGGTGTAGATAAAGGGGGAAACAATTCTTCCTATTGGAGCCTCCTGAAAAATTCTGAGTTACTGATATTGCTTGTTCCATTATGATCAGTCTTACAGAGTGCAGTGCAGGTTTTGTCATTATTTTTGTTATTGGTCAGGCTCTGAGCCAAGATTATTAAGACCACACACAGCTTAATCCCAAACCCTCTACATGGCAAAAGGCAAGATGGTTTCAGTTTGGCCTGGAGAGTCCACCTGTGCTGAACTTCCTGTGAAGCTCACATGGCGGCGCCTGTGCCAAGGAGGGGAAGACAAAGAGGGGGAGAGGAAGACAGACACCTGCAGACCTGCTTTACCGCTTGTGAAGCGGCTCCTCTGCAGGCAGGGAGCTGGGCTCGAACCAGGATCCTTACGCTGGTCCTTGTGATTTGTACCACCTGCACTTAACCCACGGCACTACCACCTGACTCCCTCCCCCTCCCATTTTTCATTTGTGATTAATAGTGGGTTACAAGTTAGTAGGATTACAATGTTCTTTTTTTAAAAAAAATATTTATTTCCTATTGTTGCCCTTGTTTTATTGTAGCTATTATTGTTGTTGTTATTGATGTTATTGTTGTTAGATAGGATAGAGAGAAATGGAGAGAGGAGGGGGAAGACAGAGTGGGGGAGAGAAAGACAGTCACCTGCAACCTGAAATGGAATTGGCATATCGCACCAAAGTAAAAGACTCTGGGGTGGGTGGGTGGGGAGAATACAGGTCCATGAAGGATGATAAATGACATAATGGGGGTTGTATTGTTAAATGGGAAACTGGGGAATGTTATGCATGTACAAACATGTACAAACTATTTACTGTTGAATGTAAAACATTAATTCCCCAATAAAGAAAAAAAGAGTTAAAAATAAAAAAATAAATGAGACACCTGCAGACCTGCTTCACCGCTTGTTAAGCTTGTTAAGAGACTCCCCTGCAGGTGGGGAGCTGGGGGCTTGAACCAGGATCCTTGCGCAGGTCTTTGCACTTTGCGCCACACGCGCTTAACCCACTGCGCTACAGCCCGACTCCTGAATTACAATGTTCTACACCACATCCACCACCAAAGTTCTTTGTCCCTACTTTCCCATCTTCCAAAGATAACCACCATAGTTCTCACAAGTCTTAGAAACTTTGTTTCTAGTTGCTTTATTTATTTATTATTTTTTTGCAAGTTGATGTGTATTAATTCTCTAGATTCCACATGAATGAAATCATCCAGTCTTTGATTTCTTATTTCAGTAAGCATAAACACTTGAATCCATCCATTTTGTCCTGAAGGATACAATATCATTTTTTGTGAGTTTATCAATTTTTACTATACATTGTAGAGAAGAAGCAAGTTAGGACAAATACCACAGTCATTAGTCAGATTAAATAAATAAATAAATAAATAAATAAATAAATAAAATGAAATTACAGTCAATATTGTGATTTACAAGAGAAAGAAGTTGGGCATTCAGATGACCAAAATATATTTCTCATACATTACTGATTTTCATCTACAGTTCTTCTCTCCCCAAGCCTTGGAATTTCCTAAGTATTGATAGTTATCAAGGTGTCTTTTGATGTTAATGAGGTTGGGGGGGGCTAAAATGGGGTTTGGCTGTGGAATGGAGATTAGTTAATAGAAGAATTCTCAGATAAGATGGTTAGAAATTCTGGTCCCAGGGAAGAGAGAGAGGTTAGGTATAGTGTTTAATTACCAATAGTGAGTTAATCAATCAGCCTATGTAATGAAGCCTCCATAAAAGGCCCCAAAAGGGGCTTGGAGCTTCTGAGCTAGAAGCTCAGAACATTGTGTGTAGAGGGGTGGAGGGCAGATAGCATAGTGGTTATGCAAAGAGAATCTGAGGCTCCGAAACCCTAGGTTCAATCCCACACACCACCATAATCCAGAGCTAATAAGTGCTCTGGTTAGAGAAAGAGAGAGGACACATTGCAGTAGATTTAAGGGGAATGGCCTTAAGACAACAAAGAAGTTCTGTACCATTTCCCCAAGGAGAACCATCTATCCGTCTTGCCCTATTCATCTCTTCTATCTGGCTGTTCCTAAATAAGATCCTTTGTAATAAACTGGTGAGAGTTCTATGAACCATTCAAGCAAATTAATCAAACCTAGTGAGAGGATTCTGGGAATCTCTGACTTACAGCCAATTGATCAAAAGTCTAGTTAACAGACCTGTGGTTGGCATGTGAAGTGGAGGGCAGTCTTTGGGAAACTGAGCCTTCTACCTGTAAAATCTGATGCTATCACTAGAATCAGAATAGAGCTGAATTCGCAGGCATCCAGCCAGTGTCCCAAAACTGCATGGTGATGTGGGAAAGCCCCTGCAAACATTACAGTTGGGTTGCAGGAATTAATACAGGAAGTAAAGCACTTAAGTAAAATGGCTAATGAATGGTATTAGTCTTTTTTAAAAATGTTATTTAAGGGGGCTGGGCGGTGGCTCACCGGGTTAAGCACACATGGCGCCAAGCACAAGGACTGGTGCAAGGATCCTGGTTGAAGTCCCTGGCTTCCCACCTGCAAGGGGATTGCTTCACAAACTGTGAAGCAGGTCTGCAGTTGTCTGTCTTTCTCTTCCAGTCTGTCTCCCCTTCCTCTCTCAATTTCTCTCTGTCCTATCCAACAATAACAACAACAAAATACAATAATGACAATAACAGTAACAACAACAACAACAAAATGTTATTTAAGGAGATGTATACAGACAGAGGAAGAGACCAGAGCACTGCTTAGCTTCGGTAGAGCCGGAGATTGAACCTGGGACCTTATGCGATCTCCCCAGCCCTAAATGGTATTAGTTTCAATAAGCAGAATTATCACCATTTTATTTATTTATATTTATTTATTTTACCAGAGCTCTGGCTTATGGTAGTTCTGGGGAGTGAACCTGGGACCTTGGTGCCACAAGCATGAAAGTCTTTTTTGCGTAGCCACTATGCTATCTCCCCAGCTCTTAATGCCATTTTATAGATATGGAAAGTAAGGCAGGCAGAGGTAGATAGCATAATGGTAATGCAAACAAACTCTCATACCTAGGCTCTGAAGTCCTAGGTTCAATCCCCCTGCACCATCATAAACCAGAGCTGAGCAGTGGTCTCAGCTGAGCAGTGGTAAAAAGTAAGGCTAAAGTAGAGGAAGTAATCTGAGGGGGGTCAGGTGGTGGCGCACTGGGTTAAAGCATACATAGTACAAAGTGAAAGGACCCAACCAAGGATCCCAGTTCGAGGCTCCGGCTCCCCACCTATAGGGGGATACTTCACAAGTAGTGAAGCTGGTCTGCGGGTGTCTATCTTGTTCTCCCCTCTCAATTTCTCTCTGTCCTATCCAATAAAAACGAACAAACACAAACAAAAAGCCACCAGGAGCAGTGGATTTATAGTGCCAGCACCAAGCCCCAGCGAAAAAGCCTGGTGGCAGAAAAAAAGAGAGAAAGCAATTTACTTAAAGTCACATAATTTATAGGGGATATAATGAATAACTGAACATGTTTGTTAAGGTTCAAAGCCCATATTTATAAGTAACAAATTATATATAATGAAACAAGTAAACATTATTATATAAATAAATGGGATAATAGAGAACAAAGGGCCAACATTACCTAAAAATTGTAGCACACTGCTGAAACCACTGTAAATCCAGTCAAATATGAAGGACATATCCAAATCTTATAGGGCCTGAAAAAAATATATTTTGGACTTAGTCATCAGCATTAAAACACCAACTCTGAGTAATTAATTCTATAGCCATTTTACTGCATTAAGCAATCTTATTCAGGGTACTTTAACCTACATTTTAAAGATTTATTTGGGGTTTGTTTGTTTGTTTGTTTGTTTGTTTTGCTTCCACGGTTATCACTGGGGCTCAGTGCCTGCATTATGAATCCACTGCTCCTGGAGGCTTTTTTCCCTCTTTTGTTGCCCTTGTTTATCATTGTTGTTGTTATTATTTGTTATTGTTGCTGGATAGGACAAAGAGAAATTGAGAGATGAAGGGAGACAGAGAGGAGGAGAGAAAGATAGACACCGCTTGTGAAGCAACTGGCATGCAGGTGGGGAGCCAGGGCTTGAACTGGGATCCTTACACTGGTCCTTGCACGTGGCACCATGTGCGCTTAACCCGCTACACTACCACCACATTTGTTTGTTAATGAGGAAGAGAAGAGGGGATAGCTGGAGTAGCACTCTGGTACATGGGATGCCAGGACTAAACTAGGGACTTCATGCTTTTAACACTTCAACACTTTATCTACCGCATCACCTCCCATCCTCCCTAACTTAATCTAAACTTATGTCAAATGCTGTTCTTCTATCAAAGTAGCAAACATGAGGAACTTCAGGACTGGAAAATATTTTGTAAAAGAGGCATTGTTAGTGGCAATACAAAATCTTTTAAAATCCAATTTGGAAATAGCCTCTCTTTATAACATCTGGCTCAGGAGCTCCACTTCTAGAAATTACCTTAAATATGGAAAAGCTTTTATGTATAAAGATGAGCACTGGGCAGAGGGCAAATAGCATAAAGGTTTGCAAAGTGACTCATGCCTGAGGCTCCAAAATCCCAGGTTCAATCCCCAACACCACCATCAACCAGAGCTGAGCAGTGGCTCTGGTAAAAAATAAATAAATAAACAAATAAAGATGAGTATCAAAAGGGGCTGGTTGGTGGCACACCTGGTTGAGCACACACAATACTATGTGCAAGGAACTGGATTCAAACCCCTGGTCCCTACAGAAGGTAAGCTTCACAAATGATGAAGCAGTGCTGCAGATGTCTCTCTTCCCGTCTCTTCCCTTCCCTTTTCTCTGTCTCTATCCAAAAAAAAGATATATATATCAGGAGTCAAGTGGTAGTGCAGCGGGTTAAGCAGGTGGCACAAAGCACAAGGACTGGCTAAAGATCCTGGTTTGAGCCCCCAGCTCCCCACCTGCAGGGGAGTTGCTTCACAGGCGGTGAAGCAGGTCTGCTTCTCTTGCCCTCTCTGTCTTTCCCTCCTCTCTCATTCTCTCTGTCAACAACAATGTGTCTCTATTCAACAATGATGTCATCAATAACTACAACAATAAAATAAGGGCAGCCAAAGGGAATAAATAAATAAATAATTTTTTTTTAAAAAAAAGATATGTATCAAAGTGTTGTTTAAGAAATGTTGGGGGAGTCGGGCAGTAACACAGTGAGTTAAGTGCACGTGATTCAAAGCACAAGGACAAGCATAAGGATCCCAGTTCAAACCCCCGGCAGGGGGAGCTCCCCACCTGCAGGGGAGTTGCTTCACAAGCTGTGAAGTAGGTCTGCAGGTGTATGGTGGTGCAGGAGATTGGACCTGGGGCTTTGGAGCCTCAGGCATGAGAGTCACTTTGCATAACCATTATGCTATCTACCCTCCACCCTCTCTCCCCCTTTCTGTCTTCCCCTCCTCTCTCCATTTCTCTGTCCTAACAAAGATGACATCAATAACAACAACAATAATAACTACAACAACAATAAAAAGCAACAAGGGCAACAAAAAGGAAAATAAAAATAAATAAATATTCAAAAATTGAAAGAAAGAAAGAAAGAAAGAAATGGTACAAGGACAGGCACAAGGATCCCAGTTTAATACCCTGGCTCCACAGTGCAGGCACCAAGCACCAGCGATAAGCCTGGAGGCAAAAAAAAAGGGGGGGGGGATGCTGGGGAGTGGTCCAGGAGGTGATACAGTATATAAAGCATGCTTGAGAAAAGAAACAAACCAGGAGGTGGCACAGTGGATAAAGCTTTGGACTCTCAAGCATGAGATCCTGAGTTTGATCCCTGGTAGCACATGTACCTGAGTGATGTCTGGTTCTTTCTCTTCTCCTCTTTCTCATAAATAAAATAAAATATTTAAAAAAAATAGAGAGAAAAAAAAAAAGAAGAAATGTTGGGGGCAGAGGGGTCTGAAAATTTAAACAGCCCAGGAGGTGGTGTAGAGAAGAGTTGGATTTCTTAAGCCTGAGGTTCAGAGTTTGGCCCCTGACTTCACATTTGCCAGAGTGACGCTCTAGTAATCTCACTCACACTAACAACAAATATATATATAGAAAGTTAATGTTCAAGGATAAATTAAATTATAGTAGATCTGGCCTATGGAATATTTACCAAAGTGTGGAAGTAAAAGGAGTACAGAGAGATGTGAAAAGAAATTTCTGATAATGAATTTAAACACTTGGCTCTTTTTAGAATCCTTTAACTTGATCTCGTCCCTACAGTAGCTATTCTAATCTTTACTCTGCTCCTTAGACTTCTTTTTCTTTTTGGAGTTAGATTCTTGCCACTACCACTCTGCTTCCTGCCCTTCATTCCTTTTTATTTTATTTATTGAATAGAGAGAGTGAGAAATTGACAGGGAAGGAAGAGGTAGAAAAGGAGAGACACCTGCTGCATTGCTTCATAGTTTGTGAGGCTTTCCCCCTGCAGGTGGGGATTAAGGACTTAAACCAGAACCTTGAGCATGGTAACATGTTTGTTTAACCAGGTGTGCCACTACCCAGCATTTTCCTATTTTTCAAATTCTATTTATATTATTAAATTTATTATTATTATTTTTTACCAGAGCTCTGGCTTATGGTGGTGCAGGGGACGAAACCTGGGACCTTTGCTGCCTCAGGCATAAATCTTCTTACATAATCATTATGCTGTCTCCCCAGCCCTTGAATCAGTTTTTTTAAATCTCTTAAATCACAATAGAAATTGCAGTCATACATTGCTTACCCACTGACTTTGGGTGAAGCTTTCTCCCTGCAAGTGGGGACTAGAGGCTTGAACCCAGGTCCTTTGCTCACTGTAATGTGCTCAACCAGGTGTACCACCACCCATCCCCCAAGATTTTCTTCTTAAGGAAGGGTAAGGCTTGAATATGTTGATAAGCAGAAGGGTAGGAGTCAGTGAAAAGGGAGACTTTAAAGATGATAAAGAGAAGAAATGAATTACCCAAGAGGCACAAAGTCTCCAGGAACTATGGTTTAAAGAACATCTCTTACTCGAAGATTAGAATGAGAGTTGTGGCAGCAGAGAAAATAGGTCAATTGATAGGGTACTGGACTTGTCATGCTTGAGGTTCTGATTCAATCCCTGAAGCCACATGTACCAGCAGTGTGGTCTGCTTTGTCACTCACTCTTTCTGTCTCATATAAAGCTCTCTCACTCTCATATGTAATAAATAAAATATACTTTTAAAGGGGAGGGGCTGGGTGGCAGTGCACCCAGTTGACTGCATGTGTTACAGTGTGTGAGGATCAGGGTTCAAGTATCCAGTCCCCATCTACAGGGGAAGCTTCTCAAAACCATGAAGCAAGAAATATCAGTCTCTGTCTCTCTGTCTCTTTCTCTCTCTCTCCTCTATCTCCCCGTCTCCTATCAATTTCTCTCTCTCTCTGTCCAGTAAATAAAATAAAAGGAGCGGAGAACAGGAAAACAGTGGTAGTGACAAGAATCTAATTCCAAAAATAAAAAGAATTCTAAGGAGCAGAGTGAAGATTAGAATAGCTACTGTACGGAAGAGATCAAGTTAAAGGATTCTAAAAAGAGCTAAGTGCTATGCTGGTGTTGGAAAACATTTGCAGCAGTGCCAATCTGTACTGATTTCCAGCCTCCCCACCCATGCCTTCCAGTGATGCCCAGCTTTAGAAAATGAGAATAAATGGAGATTAAAGACTTCCAGAATAGGATATAGAAAAGATAAGAGGCGGGAGTCCGGCTGTAGCGCAGCGGGTTAAGCGCAGGTGGCACAAAGCACAAGGACCGACGTAAGGATCCCGGTTCGAACCCCGGCTCCCCACCTGCAGGGGAGTCGCTTCACACGCGGTGAAGCAGGTCTGCAGGTGTCTGTCTTTCTCTCCTCCTCTCTGTCTTCCCCTCCTCTCTCCATTTCTCTCTGTCCTATCCAACAACAACAACAACAATAATAACTACAACAATAAAACAACAAGGGCAACAAAAGGGAATAAATAAATAAAATAAATATTAAAAAAAAGAAAGAAAGAAAGAAAGAAAAGATAAGAGGCACAGGCATATGACAGTACTACTGAGAGAGGCTGAAGCGACCTGATCAGAAATGCAGGCTGAGTGGATAAAAAGTATAAAGGTAGACACTGTGTAGGGATAGAGTGGTGATCAAGGGCCAATTTCTAGGGGAAATGTTTTTTTTTTTTTTTTTATTTATTTCTTTATTGGGGAATTAATGTTTTACATTCAACAGTAAATACAATAGTTTGTACATGCATAACATTCCCCAGATGGGAAATGTTTTTTTTTTTAAATTTAATTTAATTTAATTTATTTATTTCCTTTTGTTGCCCTTGTTGTTTTATTGTTGTAGTTATTATTGTTGTTGTCGTTGTTGGATAGGACAGAGAGAGATGGAGAGAGGAGGGGAAGACAGAGAGGAGGAGAGAAAGATAGACACCTGCAGACCTGCTTCACCGCCTGTGAAGCGACTCCCCTGCAGGTGGGGAGCCGGGGTTCGAACCGGGATCCTTATGCCAGTCCTTGTGCTTTGCGTCACCTGCGCTTAACCCGCTGCACTACAGCCCGGCTCCCGGGAAATGTTTTTAATAGAAAAGCAGGCGCAGATATAGTAAAGGGGTGAGAGAAATGAAAATTGGGTCGGGGGGCAGGCGGTAGCAGGTCTGCAGGTATCTATCTTTCTCTCCCCCTCTCTGTCTTCCCCTCCTCTCTCAATCTTTCTCTGTCCTATCCAACAACAATAGCTATAACAACACTAACAATAACAACAAAAAGGGCAACAAAAATGGGAAAAGTGGCCTCCAAGAGCAGAGGATTCGTGGTGCAGGCACCAAACCCCAGCAATAACCCTGGAGGCAAAAAGAAAAGAAAAGAAAAATCGGTAAGAAGTGTACTAGCAAAACTGAGAAAAATGTGGACTCAAGAATTCAATAGAGCAACTGTAGTCACCAGCACCACATATATTAGAATGGTGCTCTGGCTTCTCTTTCTACCATATTAAAAAAAAAAGTTCAACAAAGAAGACACAGAGGACACTCAGCTGGCACAGTGCCTACTTTCCATAAGAAGGCTTTAGGTGGGAGTTGGGTGGTAGCGCAGCGGGTTAAGCGCAGGTGACGCAAAGTGCAAGGACCCACGTAAGAATCCTAGTTCGAGCCCCCGGCTGCCCACCGGCAGGGGAGTCGCTTCACAAGCGGAGAAACAGGTCTGCAGGGTGTCGACATTTCTCTCTCCCTCTCTGTCTTCCCCTCCTCTCTCCATTTCTCCTCTGTCCTATCCAACAACAATGACAACAATAAAAAACAACAAGGGCAACAAAAGGGAATAAATAAATAAAATAACCAGCACCACATAAGAGCACCAATGACAGGTAGAACCCCATGATAGTACTTTGCTGTCTCTCTTGCTCATGAAAATATACAATACAAAAAAAATAAGCCATGGTGGCTTATCAATAGAGCAGATGCTCAAGATCTTTGAGTTCATTCCGTGGCTGCATAGAGAAAAAAAGAGAGAAAGAAAAAGAACCTTTCCCATGTTCAGCGGGGAAGCAATTACAGAAGCCAGACCTTCTACCTTCTGCAACCCTCAACGACCCTGGGTCCATGCTCCCAGAGGGATAGAGAATGGGAAAGCTACCATGGGAGGGGGTGGGTTATGGGGATTGGGTGTTGGGAATTGTGTGGAGTTGTACCCCTCCTACCTTATGCTTTTGTTCACTAATCCTTTCTTAAATAAAAAATTAAAAAAAAAAAAAAAAAAGAAAAGAAAAAAAAGAAAAAGAACCTTTCGGGAGTCCGGAGGCAGCGCAGTGGGTTAAGCGCACATGGCGCAAAGCGCAAGGACCAGCTCAAGGATCTCGGTTCCAGCCCCCAGCTCCCCACCTACAAGGGAGTCGCTTCACAAACGGTGAAGCAGGTCTGCAGGTAGCTCTCTTTCTCTCCCTCTCTCTGTCTTCCCCTCCTCTCTCCATTTTTCTCTATCCTATCCAACAACAATGACAACAATAATAACTACAACAATAAAACAAGGCCAACAAAAGGGAATAAATAAATAAATATTAAAATATTAAAAAAAAAAAAAAAAGAAAGAAAAAGAACCTTGCTCTAAGGTCTAGCTCTTGCATGGATATACCTGTAGAGAACTGGAGGTCGAAGTTATGGGAAGTCAATCTACAGAACAGACTGTCCACAGTAATCCAGTGACACACAGTTGCACTGTCTAGAAGAACGGGAAACACGGCTTTAGAAAGTAATGCTGAAACACCTGGAATCAACCCAGGTGTCCAACAACAGATGAGTGGCTGAGCAAGTTGTGGTATATACACACAAAGAATATACTACTCAGGTTAAAAAATGGTGACTTCACCATTTTTAGCCGATCTTGGATGGACCTTGAAAAATTCATGTTGAGTGAAATAAGTCAGAAACAGAAGGATGAATATGGGATAATATCATTCTCAGGCAGAAGTTGAAAAACAAGATCAGAAAAGAAAACAGAAGTAGAACCTGAAATGGAATTGGCATATCGCACCAAAGTAAAAGACTCTAGGCTGGGTGGGTGGAGAGAATACAGGTCCAAGAAGGATTCAGAAGACCTAGTGGGGGTTGTATTGTTATATGGGAAACTGGGGAATATTATGCATGTACAAACTATTGTACTTAATGTTGAATGTAAAACATTAATTCCCCAATAAAAAAAAAAAAAAAAGAAAAGAAAGGCTGAGGGGGTCGGGCAGTGGCCCATTGGGTTAAGCGCATGTGGAGTAGGGATCCCGGTTCGAACCCCTGGCTCCCCACCTACAGGGGAGCTGCTTCATAGGAGGTGAAGCAGGTCTACAGATGTCTATCTTTCTCTCCCCCTCTGTCTTCCCCTCCTCTTTCCATTTCTCTCTGTCCTATCCAACAACGAACAACATCAACAGTGGCAATAATAACCACAACGAAGCTACAACAACAAGGGCAACAAAAAGGGGGAAAAAATGGCCTCCAGGAGCGCTGGATTCATGGTGCTGGCACCGAGCCCAGCAATAACCCTGGAGGGAAAAAAAAAAAGAAAAAGAAAAGAAAGTAAGGCTGAGTCAAATGGCAAAGTCCTCACTGAAGATGACGGTTGGTAGGTGAAAGCGATAAGCTATTAGAGGGTAAAGTTTGAAGGGAAAATAATTGGGGGAACAGTTCACTGCGTATGGCACCTGCCTTACACTGCACTGTGGCCTAGGTTCAAGGCCTGGACGCATGTGGGAGTGCCTAGGCACCAGAGAAAGTTCTGGTGCTGTGGTGCCTCTTCTCTCTGTCTCTGTCTGAATGAAAAAGTGGCCAGAAGTGGTAGGATCACAGAGGTTCTGACTAGTAAGAAGGGGGGGGGGGGAGAGAAAGAGTGTGGAGAGTAGGGAGTGTTAGGAAATAGCTCAGCTGGTAGAGTGCATACTTTGTCATGTGCAAGGGGACACGGAGTCCCTGGTCTTTAAATGGGAGCACCAAAAAGAAGCTTCACAATTGGTGAAACTATGTTTTTCCTTGTTCTCTCTCTTGCTCCTTGTCTCTCACCCTATATCTGGAAGAAAAAAATCCACTGGGAGCAATGGGATCACACAGGTGGCAAAGCCCTAATAAAGCCCTGAAAGCAATAAATAAATTAAATAAATAAATAAATAAAATAATTTAAGAAATATTTTGTATAGAGAATCCAGGCAGCGGCACACCTGGTTATTACAGAGCACAAAGATCTAGATTCAAGCCCCTGATCCCCACCTGCAGGGAGGAAGATTCACAAATGAAGAAGAGCTGTAGGTGTCTCTTTCCCTCTCCTCTCCTCACCTCTCAACTTCTCTCTGTCTCTATCCAATAATAAATAAATAAATAAAAAGAAAAATATATGTGTGTGTGTTGTATAAGGATGGTACCAATTTAACATTATGAAAGCTGTAAGAGAAGTAATCTATTAACACAGCATATGGGAAACTCTCCTTTAAAAAATGAGATATTTATATTTCTCTGAAACAGTGGTTTCTAAGAACCTTAAGAGAAGCTAGAAGTCATCAGTCATTTTAAAAACAGAGGTTAAAATGCCTTACTATGCATAAAAGTTATTTAGCTATAAACAGATACCTGAGCCCTGAGAACTAGTTACACAACACCATGAGTACAGTATTAAGACATGGAAAGAGCAAAGTTCAAGATCAAGGAAATATATACACATCAGCACATTTATTTATTGCATGAGCACTAAGCAGAAAAGTCCTAATGCAGATTAGAAAAGTGATCTGCTCAGGTAATGTGAAAATCAGTGCAAAGGGTATAATGGAACAGAATCTCTCAGATTACAAATAACTTCTTAAAACTTTGTTCAATTATACTTATATGGACAATTTCATTTACATGAAATGTTCAGAAAGGCAAATCCTTAGAATAAATACATTTATAAACTAAGGGAAAAGTGACATGAGGAGTGACTACTAGTGGATCCTGGTTTCTTTTTTGGTGGGATCTGGAATTAAGAGTGATTGTGGCTGCACAACATTCTAAAAATAATTAACACTGAATTGTACACCTTATGAGAGTAATCTAGTATGTTCAATAAAGCTATTATAAAGATTACCTCATGGTCTGGGAAGTGACGTAATGGATAAGGCGTTAGACTCTCAAGCATGAGGTCCTGAATTCAATCCCCGGCAGCATATGTACCAGAGTGATATCTGGTTCTTTCTCTCCTATCTTTCTCATGAATAAATAAATATATTTTTTTAATTACCTCTTTAAAGTGTTATATATTTACAACAAATTTATATAAGATCTGTATTTATGTATGAACTTCTTTGTTGTTGTCACCAGGGCTTCACTCCTCCAAGTCAACTTTTTTTTTTTCCGGATAGAAAAGGACAAGGAGAGTGTGAGAGATAGCTCAGTCTGTTATAGCACCAATTTGTATGTCTGAGGCTTCAGAGATGCCAGGTTCAATCCCTAGGACAAGCTTAAACCAGATCTGAGCCGTGCTCTGGCTTTCTTTCACTCTCTCTTGTTCACTCATTCTAAATCTTTAAAAAATAAAAAAAGACAACAATGATAAAAGGCAAGGGCAACAAAAGGGGAAAAAATAGCCTCCAGTAGCAGTGGATTCACAGTGCAGGCACCAAGCCCCAATGATAACCCTGAAGGCAAAAAAAAATAAATAAATAAAATAAAAATAAAAAATAAAAAGACAAAGAGGAGAAGGTAAGTCAAAAAACAAAATGACAACACACAAATATTCTAAAAAGTAGTGGGAAAAAATAAAAGGGGGTAGGGTAGATAGCATAATGATTATACAAAGTGGCTCTCAAGCCTGAAGCTCCAAACTCCCAGGTTCAATCCCCCGCACCACCATAAACTAAAGCTGACCAGTGCTCAAGTTTAAAAATAAATAAATAAATGCTATAATAATCTTAAAAAAACAAATATGACATCTGAACATTAATCATTTGGAAACAAAGCATAGTAAAACTGTGGTGGATGGAGAGCCTGCCACAGAATTTTAAAAACATTAATATGCATCTTTTGAAATGGTATTATTTAATTCTAGGAAAGTCACTCTTTCTGAGCTCCAATTCCCTCCTATATATAATTCCTCAGAGTTGTAAGATAAATCACATGACAAAATATATGAAAGCACTTTGGCGTGGGGGGTAGATAGTATAATGGTTATGCAAAGAGACTCTCATGCTTGAGGTTCTAAAATCCCAGGTTCAATCCTCCACACCACTATAAGCCAGAGCTGAGTAGTGCTCTGGCACTAAAAAAAAAACAAAAAAAAAAACCTTGAAGACTATAACCTTGAATAACTCAAACTAAATTAACTGAAATTTAGGACCTGCAAAATAGCTCACTTGGATAGTGCATTGCTTTAGCGTCTGTGCAACTCAGGCTCAAGCCCAGTCCCCACCACAGTGATGAAAGCTTTGGTGCTGTGAGCTCTTTCATTCTCTTTGCCTATCTATGTCTTTCTGTCTCTACCAAAACCCAAACAAAGCAAGCTAGAACCCTAACTGAAATTCAATGAAACTATTCTTAATGATATTCTAATTTTACTTTAAATAGTAATGGCAATCTATAACTAAAACAAGTAAAAGCACCAAAATAGTTTCTTCAACTGCAGATAGAGAAACTTCACTAGAGCAGCCAGGTGGTGGCACACCTAGTTGAGTGCACATGTTACAAAGCATAAGGACCTGGGTTCAAGCCTGCAGAGGGAAAGCTTCATGAGTGGTAAAGCAGGGCTGCAGGTGTGTGTGTGTGTGTGTGTGTGTGTGTGTCTTCCCCTTCCTCCCAATTTGTGGATATCTCTGTCCAATAAAGATAATTTTTTAAAAAAGAGAAATTTCACTAGATGATTAATCATAATTTTCTACACAGTTACAGCAGATTTGTATTTAAAATATGTACAAGTGTCATAATGTCAGTATACTAACTGTAAGCTAAATTAGGAATAGTGCACATCCCTCTCAAGTTCAAATACTACTAGAAATATGAAGGTCAAAAAAACTGATCATGTCATATTGCACCAAAGTACAGGTTCAAGAAGGATGATAGAGAACCTAGTGGGGGTTGTATTGTTATATGGGAAACTGGGGAATGTCATGCATGTACAAACTATTGTATTTACTGTTAAATGTAAAAAATTAATTCCCCAATAAAGAAATAAAAAAAAAACTGATTATGCTTTATTTCAACAAGGTTCTGTTACTAAGTATTGACAGTAATGATACTGATCACTTCAAAACAATACTGGCTTTATAAATATTCACTTTCACTCCTAAAATTGTAATTTTTCTTTCTGTAGATTTTAAATGTAGAAATAGTAATGCAGTGGTAGGTGGCGCAGTGGATAGTCTTGGACTCTCAAGTATGAAGTCCTGAGTTCAATCCCCGGCAGGACAAGTACCAGAGTGATGTCTGGCTCTTTTCTCTCCTCCTATCTTTCTTGTTAATAAGTAAATAAATAAAATCTTTAAAAAATAAAGAAAGAAATAGTGATGCAAATAAAAACCTAAGGAAAACAGTTTTAGCACTGAATTCATAGCAACAGATCTTTTGGTTAATCTACAAAAAGTGTATACTCAAGTAAGTCACACTCATTGAGAGAAGGTTAAATCTGCGACAATATGGGAGTCGGGTTAAGCACAGCAGGTTAAGTGCACATGGCGCAAAGTGCAAGGACCAGTGTGAGGATCCCAGTTCGAGCCCCTGCAGGGGAGTCACTTCACAGGCGGTGAAGCAGGGGAGTCACTTCACAGGCAGTGAAGCAGGTCTGCAGGTGTCTATATTTCCCCTGCTTTGTCTTCCCCTCCTCTCTCTCCATTTCTGTCCTATCCAACAATGATGACATCAATAACAACAATAATAACTACAACCAGGATAACAAAAGGGAATAAATATTTTTAAAAATTTAAAAATCTGTGACAATATAAGTAGTAAGGGTTTTTAAGAAATTTTTTATGAGAGAGAGTGGAAAAGAGTGGTCTGGGGAGTAGTGCAGTGGATAAAGAAAGCATTGGACTCTAAAGCATAAGGTCTTGAGTTCTATCCCTGGCAGCACATGTACCAGAGTGATGTCTGGTTCTTTCTCCTCTTAGCTTTCTCATCAATAAATAAATAAAATCTTAAAACAAAAGAGTATATATATATATATATATATATATATATATATATAGAGAGAGAGAGAGAGAGAGAGAGAGAGAGAGAGAGAGAAAGATATACCAGAGGGTGGTCCGGGAGGTGGCACAGTGGATAAAGCGCTAGACTCTCAAGCATGAGATCCTGAGTTCAATCCCCAGCAGCACATGTACTGTGGGGAGCCACATGTGCCCTCAAGTTTGCTATTGGCATGGCCATAGAGTCTTTGTTCACAGAAGACCTTGTTTAAAGATAAGTTTCTGTTAGAGTCTCTGTTCACAGCCTTGCTTAAAAGATAAGTTTCTGTCTCCCAACTCCACTTCCCCATGAATCACCCAGGACCTTCCAGATAACACCTGATCACCATGACAACAAGCCACATCAATCAACTATCCCCAACTGCTAACTCCCCCCTTGCCCCGGCCTTAAAAACAGCACCTTTGGTGCTAATAAACAGACTTGATCAGAATCCTGTCTTGTCTCATTTTTCTCTTGCATCTCTTGTCCTCATTCCCTCTCCCTCTTGTCCTTGTCCTCACTCCCTCTCCTAGGTTTACCCACATTGAAGGTCCCGCAGGACGGGACAATGTACCAGAGTGATGTCTGGTTCTTTCTCTCTCTCCTATCTTTCTCATAAATAAATTTTTTTTTAAAAATCTTAAAAAAAAAAAAAAAAAAAGATATACCAGAGGACTACTCAGCTATGGTATATGGTGCTGGCAGGGATTGAACATAGAACCTCTCCCCTGAAAATTCTGTATGCGACTATTGCACTCTCTCAGAAAAAGTTATTTTGGTGATAAGTATTGAGCTTTCATGTACTGAATTTAGGAAAGAGAAATCAACATAAGTGATGATAAATTGAATCCTTAAAATACTTCTAAGGGCTGCAGAGATAGCATCATGATTGTGAATAAAAATGTTTCTAATAACTAAAAGGCTTTGGACTGTGGAGATAGTATAGTGGTTATGTAAAAAGACTCTCATGCTAAGGGTCAAGCAGTGGTGCACTGGGTTAAACGCACATAGTGTGAGGCGTAAGGACCCTGGTTCGAGCTCCTGGTTCCCTACCTGTAGGGGAGTCGCTTCACAAAGTGGTAAGGCAGGTCTGCAGGTATCTATCCTTCTTTCTCCCTATCTTCCCCTCCCCTCACAATTTCTCTGTCCTATCCAAAAAAATTGAAAAAAAAAAAAAAAAGGCCACCACAAGCAGTGTAAGCACGGAGCCCAAGGAATAGACCTGGAGGCAGAAAAAAAAAAACTCTCATGCCTGAGGCTCTGAGGTCCCAGGTTCAATCCCCAGTACCACCATAAACCAGAGTTGTGCAGTGCTCTGATCCTTCTCTCTGTATCTCTTATTAAAATATTTTTTAAAAATCCCAATTAAAAAATACTTCTTCAGGGGCTGGGGAGACAGTATAATGGTTATGCAAATATTTTAAAAGCCTGAGGCTCTGAGGTCTCAGGTTCAATCCCCAGCACCACCATAAGCCAGAACTGAGCAGTGTTCTGGTCTCTCTCTCTCAGTCTCTTTCCCTCTGTATCTACTCTTTCTCATTAAAATAAAGTAAATGAAAATATTTTAAAGAAAAATTACTTCTGAAATTATTCTAAAATTTACACAATATGCAACGAAGAGAATCTTCAATTAAGATTTTTAAAGCTAAAACAAGTTTAAAGCTATTTGCTTAGTAATGTTTCACTGAGAAATAATTTAAATAAGTTTCAGCAACTGTACTTAAAGTTGAGGGTGGCAAATAATGAAGCACTACTATAAGGCACTGATTTGTAAGCTTCAGATAATGTGGCAATGATACTCATTTCTGACAGCCTAATCTTTGGTCTCAATTCTCGTTTGAAGTTCAAGGCAAAGGAAGGTTAAAATGCACCTTATTTAAACATTAATCTTCATAATTATAGCAGTGTTTCTCTAACTTTTTTTAAAGATTTGTTTTATGTATTAGATACAAAAGAGAGAAGGTAGAGAGAAGAGAAGAGTGAGACTAGCTAAAGCACCACTCCAGTACATGGGGAAAAGGGAAAAGGAAGGAAAGCAAGCATTTCAGGTATGAGAGCCGAGCCAACTGACTGTTTCCCCAACTGCACTTTTTTTTTTTTTTTTTCTTACCAGAGCACTGCTCAACTCTGGCTTATGGTGTGCCAGGGATTTAACCTGGGACTTTGGAGCCTCAGGCACAAGAGTCTCTGCATAACCATTATGTTATCTATACTCAGCCTCTAGCACTTTTCCACTTTTCTTTTTTTTTTTTTGGGGGGGTGGGTTTTTTTTTTTTAATTTTTAATATTTATTTATTTTCCCTTTTGTTGTCCTTGTTGTTTAACATTGTTGTGGTTATTGATGTCATTGTTGTTGGATAGGACAGAGAGAAAGGGAGAGAGGAGGGGAAGACAGTGAGGGGGAGAGAAAGACAGACACCTGCAGAGCTGCTTCACCGCTTGTGAAGTGACTCCCCTGCAGGTGGGGAGCCGGGGGCTCGAACCGGGATCCTTATGCTGGTCCTTGCACTTTGCACCACGTGAGCTTATCCCACTGAGCCACCGCCCGACTCCCGGGGGGGTGGGTATTTTTTTATTTTGCTTATTTTTTAAAATTTATTTCTTTATTGGGGAATTAATGTTTTACATTCAACAGTAAATACAGTAGTTTGTACATGCATAACATTCCCCAGTTTCCCATATAACAATACAATCCCCACTATGTCATTTATCATCCTTCATGGACCTGTATTCTCCCCACCCACCCACCCCAGAGTCTTTTACTTTGGTGCAATACACCAATTCCATTTCAGGTTCTACTTGTGTTTTCTTTTCTGATCTTGTTTTTCAACTTCTGCCTGAGAGTGAGATCATCCCATATTCATCCTTCTGTTTCTGACTTATTTCGCTCAATATGATTTTTTCAAGGTCCATCCAAGATTGGCTGAAAACGGTGAAGTCACCATTTTTTTTTACAGCTGAGTAGTATTCCATTGTGTATATATACCACAACTTGTTCAGCCACTCATCTGTTTATTTTGCTTATTTATTCTGGTTAGAGACAGAAAGAATTTGAGAAGGGAGGGGGAGAGAGAGGGAAAGAGACTGAGAGGCACCTGCAGACCTGCTTCACCGCTTGTGAAGCAACTCCCCTAACTTAACCAACACCAAAGAACTTAAATTCTAACTATTCCGGCCAAAGATAATAAAGTTTAGCTATTGTAAAACAAAATGTCTATCATGCTGGAAAAATATTATAGCAACTCTCCAGATCAAATATTTTATTTAATTATTTATTTATTCATTCATTTATTTATGAGAAAGATAAGAGGAGAGAGAGAGAAAGAACCAGACATCACTCTGGTATATGTGCTGCCGGGGATCAAACTCAGGACCTTACACTTGAGAGTTCAGTGCTTTATCCACTGGGCATGAGAGTCTTCATGCATAACCATTGTGCAATCTCCCTTGCCCCACCAATATATTGATAATTTGTACTTGAAAAACTTTAGTTCTTTGGTAATTTCAAACTTTGTAGAAAAGGAAGATGTCTTTGATTTAGAAATAATAGAAAAGTGCTAAGGGTTGGGAATCGGCGGTAGCACAGCCGGTTAAGAGCAGGTGGCGCAAAGAATACAAATCGGCAAAGATCCCTGTTCGAGCCCCTGGCTCCCCACCTGCAAGGGAGTCACTTCACAAGTGCTGAAGCAGATCTGTGGGTGTCTATCTTTGTCTCCCCCTGTCTTCCCCTCCTCTCTCCATTTCTCTCTGTCCTATCCAATAACAACAACATCAACAACAATAATAACTACAACAATAGTAAAAAGCAACAAGGACAACAAAAGGAAAAATAAGTAAATTTTTTTAAAAATTCAAAACTGGCACCTTACACAGAGTAGACAGTCAATAGATGTTTCTTCTTCTTCTCTCATTTACTTCATTGAAACTTAAACTGACATTTTTTAAATAATACTCATTTATTTATTTTTTTTTAAGAAAGAGAACAAGACATCACTCTGGCACAGGTGATAGTGGGAATCAAACTCAGGCCCTAATGCTTGGGAGTCCAACACTTTATCCACTGCACCACGTCCTAGTAGCATCTAACTGGTATTTTAATACTGGACATATTAAAAGCATTCAGAGTAAGGCATATGGTAATATAGAATTTGATATGAGAATATGCAAATAACTGGTTTCGTTTTTCAAGTTTAAAGTGGTTTTTTTCACCTCACTTAACCAACACCAAAGAACTTAAATTCTAACTATTCCGGCCAAAGATATTAAAGTTTAGCTATTGTAAAACAAAATGTCTATCATGCTGGAAAAATATTATAGCAAACTATAAAGCATTACAGCTTTTACACCACAATGTATCGTCTGCCTCCCACTCAAATGGGACTTCGGCTAAGGCAGAACGTTAACTGCTACTGGTAAGAAAGCTCAGTTTACTCCTATACTAATTGGAAAAGTTGAAAACAAGAGTCTGTTGAGCTGTCAATGATCCCCCGCAGCTCAGCAGGTGAGAAACTGAGGCCTGGGGGAAGGACGGGCTTATCTGTCCTTTCGAGCCATTTTATTCTTTTCTGAAATACCCTATCATTTGAAGTGGCATCAGGTCCAGTGGCTCGTCTCAATGACCTCGATCCAGCAGGAAAGAAAACAATTCCTCCTGACACCTGATTCCAGGGAGGAAAACAGGAGTCACTTCCTTGCCCGACCAGTTACAAACTGAGAGCGGGATGGGCTCCGGTTCCCAAAATGCACCTTCCCTGAAATCCACAGATGCCACCCTCCAGAAATCCCAGGAGGAGGGGCAGTCACTCACCTGAGATCAGACAGAACACAAATCCTTGCTTGGAGTCCGCTCTACACCCGTTTAGCTCAAGTTGTAAAACGCTATGGCTGCCGTAGCCCCAGATCTCATCAGCTCCTTCCGGGCTGGCAGTGTTTCATCCATAACTGTCCGCTGGTCCACTGAACCAATCAGCCATAGTTCCGCCTCCTTGTGGTTCCACAGCCAATTTTAAAGTGACCTTCTGGCCCCTTGGGCTTCCCACACCAACCAACCCCAAGCGGTTCTAGGAGCCCCCACGCCTACGCAAAGAAACAGACACTATGGGTCCAAAGCTGTGAGAAATTATGTAGGACATGTTTATGAAAAATACAATTTTAGGGCTAGGGGACAGAATAATGGTTTTGCAAAATGACTTGCATGCCTGAGGCCCCAAAGATCCCAGGTTCAATCCACAGCGCCACCATAAGCCAGAACTGAATAGTACTCTAGTCTTTCTGTCTCTCACTAAAATAAATAAAACATAATATGGTGAGTCAGGCAGTAACGCAGCGGGTTAAGCGTAGGTGGCACAAAGCGCCAAGGACCGGCATAAGGATCCAGGTTTGAGCCTCCAGCTCCCCACCTACAGGGGAGTCGCTTCACGGGCAGTGAAGCAGGTCTGCAGGTGTCTATCTCTCCCCCTCTCTGTCTTCCACTTCTTTCTTTTATTTCTCTGTCCTACAATGACGACATTAATAACAACAACAATAATTACAACAATAAAACAACAAGGACAACAAAAGGGAATAAATAAATATTTTTAAAAAGAAAAATACAGGGGGCCCGGCGGTAGCGCAGCGGGTTAAGCGCACGTGGCACAAAGCGCAAGGACTGGCAAAAGGATCCCAGTTCGAGCTGCGGACTCCCCGGCAGGGGAGTCGCTTCACAGGCGGTGAAGCAGGTCTGCTCATGTCTATCTTTCTCTCCCCCTCTCTGTCTTACCCTCCTCTCTCCATTTCTCTCTGTTCTGTCCAACAACGAACAACATCAACAATAACCACAACAAGACTACAACAAGGGCAACAAACGGGGAGCACTGGATTCATGGTCCAGGCACTGGGCCCCAGCAATAACCCTGGAGGCAAAAACAAAAACAAAAATAAAATTTTAGGAGGGGCGCAGTGACTAAGGCACTAGACTCTCAAGCATGAGGTCCCGAGTTTGATCCCCGGTAGCACATGTACCAGAGTTCTTTCTCTCCTCCTATCTTTCCCATGAATAAATAAATTCTTTTTTAAAAAATATACATTTCTTGGATTGACAAGTAGTTCATAGACCATATGTGTCAGATAATGTATTGAATGCTAGGTGTTCCATTCCAATGTATTTTTGCTAGATTAGTATTTTCTTTAAAAAAATTATTTATAGGGTGGGGGCAGATAGCATAACAGTTATGCGAAGAAACTCTCATGCATGAGGCTCGAGTCCCAGGTTCAATCCCCCGAACCAACATAAGCCAGAGCTGAACAGTACCCTGGTTAAAAATAATATTATTATTATCATTATAAATTCTTATTTATGGTGGTCCGGGAGGTGGCGCAGTGGTAAAGCTTTGGACTTTCAAGCATGAGGTCCTGAGTTTGATCCCCCGCAGCACATGTGCCAGAGCGATGTCTGGTTCTTTCTCTCTCCTCCTATCTTTCTCATAAATAAATAAAATCTTTAAAAAATAAATAAATTCTTATTTATGTATTGGAGAGAGAATGAGACCCAGAGTATCACTGTGTCACATGCAATGCAATGCTAGGGATTGGACACAAGAGTCATACTTTATTTATTTTGCCTCCAGGGTTATCGCTGGGGCTGTTCTTGGAGGCCATTTTTTCCATTTTTGTTGCCCCTGTTGTTGTTTTTGTTATTGTTATTGCTGATATTGTTGTTGGATAGGACAAAGAGAAATCGAGAGAAGAGGGGAGTCGGGCAGTAGCGCAGCGGGTAAAGCGCAGGTGGTACAAAGCCCAAGGACCTGCGTCAGCCCCCCCCCTCCCCACCTGCTGGGGAGTCACTTCACAGGCAGTGAAGCAGGTCTGTAGGTGTCTATCTTTCTTTCCCCTCTCTGTCTTCCTCTCCTCTCTCCATTTTTCTCTGTCCTATCCAACAACAACAACAATAATAACTACAAATAAAAAACAACAAGGGCAACAAAAGGTAATAAACAAACAAAGAAATAGAGAGGAGGGAAGACAGGGAGGGGGAGAGAAAGATAAGACACCTTGGAGAGCTGCTTTATTGCTTGTGAAGCGACCCCATTTCAGTTGGGGAGCCAGGGACTTGAACCTGGATCCTTAGGCTGGTCCTTGCACTTGGTGCCATGTGCCACCCACCCCCCTAGAGTCATACTTTAAGACCAATGGTCCAAGCACTCTCTCACCTCAGGAGTATTATTTTCCTTCCTTCCTTCCTTCCTTCCTCCATTCCTCTCTCCCTTCCTTCTCTCCTTCCTTCCTTTCTTTCTCCCTTCTTCCTTCTTCTTTTTCCTTTTATATTTCTTTCTTCTTTTTCTTTTTCTTTTTTTTTTAATTTTCTTAAATTTGTCCTATGTTGTTTTGTTTTGTAATCTTTGGGACTTCACTGCTCTGGGCTGACTTTTTTTTCAGCCAAAAGCAGGGTCAGAGGAAGAACATGAAAGAAGCCACAGTACTCAAGCTGTTAGATTTCTCAAAGATGACATATTGATTACTGAACCAACATGCTAGTTGAAAAACTCTGCCTACCCCAGAGGGATAGAGAATAGGAAAGCTATCAGGGGAGGGGGTGGGATATGGAAAAAAAAAAAAAGAAAAAAGAAAAACTCTGCCTAGTAAAGCAAAGAAGTTGGATGACTAGGTTCCAAAGGCTTTAGGTTTAGTCCTTGGCAAGGCCATCATATGCCAGAGCTGAGAAGTTCTCTGGGTTGTCTCTCATTCATAATTAAATAAATTATTTAAAAAGTATACAAAGAGAATATAGTTTACTAATATATATTTCCAAATAGTACTGATTATTTATTTATTTATTTATTTTTACCAGAGCACTGTTCAACTCTGGTTTATGGTGGTGCGGGGGATTGAACCAGGGACTTCAAAGCCTCAGGCATGAGAGTGTTTGCATAACCATTATGCTATCTACCCTCCACCCAATAGTACTGATGTTTTCAACATGGTATGGCAAGATGCTAACAACCTTGATACATTATAAACTCGAGTGTTCTCTTAGATGCCATTTTCTGTAAACTAGGCTTGACTCTTCTCCAGGATCTGTCTGTTGTTGGACTGTACTGAAACAATTTTTGGGGGGCCTAGAATCCCTTGAAAATTCTATATGAAGTGGCCCAGGAAGAGGCAAAGTGGATAAACATTGAACTTGAAAGCATGAGTTCAATACCTGGTATCATGTGTGCCAGAGAGATACTCTGGTTCTTTCTCTCTCTCTCTCTCTCTCTCTCTCTATATATATATATATATATATATATATATATATAATAAAAATCTTTTTTTCTTATTTATTTTTATCTTTATTGGATAGAGACAACCAGAAATCAAGAGGGAAGGGAGTGATAGAGAGGGAGAGAGACAGAGAGACACCTGTTCACTACTCCTAAAGCTTTCCCCCTGGGAGCCCGGCTATGGAGCAGCAGGGTAAGCGCAGGTGGCACAAACCACAAAGGCTGGTGGCATAAGGATCCCGGTTCCAGCCCCTGGGTCCCCACCTGCAAGGGGCCCCTTCACAGGGGGTGAAGCAGGTCTGCAGGTATCTATTGTTATTTATGTTGTTGTTAGACAGGACAGAGAGAAATGGAGAGAGGAAGAGAAGACAGAGAGGGGTAAAGACAGACACTGGGATCTTTTTTTTTTTTTTTTAAGATTTTATTTATTTATGGGAAAGATAGGGAGAGAGAGAACCAGACATCACTCTGGTACATGTGCTGCCGGGGATCGAACTCGGAACCTCATGCTTGAGAGTCCAAAGCTTTATCACTGCGCCACATTCCGGACCACAAGACAGTGGGATCTTTATGCCGGTCCTTGAGCTTTGCGCCAGCTGTGCTTAACCCGCTGCGCTCCTTCAATCCCTAGTTTCTATCTGTAGCGGGAAAGTTTCATAAACAGTGAAGTTGTACTGCAGGTCTCTCTCTTTTTCTCTTTCTCTTCTTTGTCTCTCTTTAACGTTCCCTTCCCTCTCAAATTCTCTGTCCACTCAAAAGGAAAGAAAATAAGGTCTGTGTGGTGGTTGTGGGTTGAAGTCGCCGTCATGGAGAACTCTGCAGGAGCGCTCAGGTCCGGACTGAGGAGCTCGCCGGAAACCAAGAAGTTCAGTCAACGACAAGTCGGGGAGGCTGATGAATTCGTCCAAGCAAATGCCACCAACAATCTAACAGTCACAGCTGAGCAAATCCAACATTTGAAAGAACAAGCCAGGAAGGTACTGGAAGATGCTCACAGAGATGCTGATTTGCACCATGTAGCTTGTAATATAGTAAAAAAAAAAAAAAAGAAAGAAAAAGAAAAAGAAAAAGAAAACTGGGAACATTTATTACTTTTGTAAGAGGGAAAGTGGTCAGCAGTATTTTTCCACTATTTCACCAGAGGAATGGAGGCCAAGTTGTCCACATGACTTCCTTGGTGCCTACAAGCTACAACATGACATGTCTTGGATTCCATATGAAGATATTGAGAAGCAAGACGCCAAAGTTGGCATAATGAATAAGTTGCTAAACCAGCCAATGGCCCTGCCTCCACACACTGAATCCAAAGGGACTGACTCCTTGAGAGTGGATTCTGACAATGTTCTCAGAGCAAGGATCCCTTGCCTCCTTGTTACACCTTTCTGCCATGATGAGAAGTATGTGAAAATTGATGGCATGTGGATGAACTGTGAACATCTTGGAAGTCTGTGTGAATATACATATATATATATATATATAAGAAGGTCTTTTGTGAAGATGCAGGGCAGGGAAGTATATAACATGATAGTGAAGAAAGGCAAATTATTTAAATGATAATATTTGCTGTTTTAGAAGAGGATAAAAAAAAAAAGAGGGAGTCGGGCGGTAGCACATCGAGTTAAGCACAGGCGGTGCAAAGTTCAGGGACAGGCATAAGGATCCTGGTTCCAGCCCCTGGCTCCCCACCTGCAGGAGATTTGCTTCACAGGCGGTGAAGCAGGTCTGCAGGTGTCTATCTTTCTCTCCTCCTCTCTGTCTTCCCCTCCTCTCTCCATTTCTTTTTGTTCTATCCACTAACAATGACATCAATAACAACAACAATAATTACTGCAACAATAAAATAACAAGGGCAACAAAAGGGAATAAATAAATAAATAAACATTGTGGTCCGGGAGGTGGCGCAGTGGCTAAGGCACTAGACTGTCAAGCATGAGGTCCTGAGTTTGATCCCTGGCAGCACATGTACCAGAGTGATGGCTGGTTCTTTCTCTCCTCCTATCTTTCTCATGAATAAATAAATTCTTTTAAAAAATAAAATAAATAAATATTTAAGAAAAAAGAAGAAGTAGGATGATGGGTCAAGGAGATGGTATAATGGTTATGCAAATAAACTCCCATGCCCAAGGCTCCAAAGTCCCAAGTTCAGTCCTCAGCACCACCATAAACCAGAGCTGAGAGTGCTTTGGTTAAAAAAAAAGTGTGTGTGTGTGTGTGTGTGTGTGTGTGTGACACCAGGTTGAGTGTACATGTTAATAGTGTGCAAGGACGTGGGTTTGAGCTCCCAGCCCTTACCTCCAGGGGGAAAGCTTCACAAGTGGTGAAACAGCGGTGCAGGGGTCTCTCTGTCTTTCTCCCTCTCTATAACCCCATTGCATCTTGATTTCTGACTGTCTCTATCCAAATAAAGAAAGATGAAATATATATAGAGAGATATAGATGCAATATTTCCAAGATTGTTCTCAAATCCAAGTTGCGATCTAGTTAGGACAGGTAGAGCTATTTGAAGTTTGAAGAATTGGAGGAAATATTAGATAGATAACCAACAAAGCCTCTAACTAACCCTGTTGGATCTTCTTTTTGCTCCAGTGTCTGGCAATGCTTAATTTGCTTTTTGTTAGGACCATTTCTTCAGACTACTCCTCTCCATCCACATAACTCCTCAACACCCCTACTATTCAGATCCCAGCACAAATATCTTTCTCTCTTTGTCTCCTTTCCTGACTTGAATAAGCCTTCTAATTCAGGTTTCCTTAGCAACTGTACAATGACATACTGATATCATTTTGCTTATAATTGGACAATTATTTTTCTAAAGTTCTCCCCCAAGAGACTTTTTTTTTTTTTTTTTTCCAGAACACTACTCAGCTCTGGCTTATGGTAGTGTGGAGGATTGAACCTGGGACTTTGGAGCCTCAGGCATAAGAGTCTCTTTGCATAACCAATATGCTATCTACCTCTGCCCCCCCCCCCCAAAGAGACTGGATAATATACTCTATGCTACACCTGAGGAAGATGGGTCTTGATATTGGGGCAGCTTGGAATGTTCCTACTCATGACCACAGAATGTGAGCTCAGATCTACAGGGATGCAGAGGTCACATAGGCTCCTAAGCTGAATATGGATCCCAGATCACATCAAATCAATGGGGTTTACTGTACTTATACACTTTTCCCAAATTTGGGAACTACTCTCTTCCCTGATCCAGCTTTCTAGTCCTTTTTCCAGCCATGACATCATCTTCCCAGACAATAACTTGGATCCACCTGCATATCAGATATTAGGCTCGGGAAAAAAAAAAAAGAAAAGAAAAACTATTATAGTCACAGGCCCTTTGGAATATAGCTAAAATATGCCTACTAGCCATCTACAAAATGGAGACACCCCCGCCCCCAATCTTCATCTACACTATTCCAGCTTTTAGGTTCATGATTAATCAACAATTTGTTTGGCTTTGTATGTTAACTCTATTTTCAGCCACCAGGTTCCCAGATGCTAGCATGATGCCAACCAGACTTCCCTGGACAGAAAACTCCACCAATGTGTCCTGGAGCTCTGATTCCCCAGAACCCCGCCCCACTAGGGAGAGAGTCTGGGAGTATAGATCGACCTGTCAATGCCCAGGTTCAGCTGGAAACCAGTTACAGAAGCCAGACCTTCCACCTTCTGCATCCCACAATGACCTTGGGTCCATACTCCCAGAGGGTTAAAGAATAGGAAAGCTACAGGTCCATGAAGGATGATAAATGACATAGTGGGGGTTGTATTGTTAAATGGGAAACTGGGGAATGTTATGCATGTACAAACTATTGTACTTACTGTTGAATGTAAAACATTAATTCCCCAATAAAGAAATAAATTTTTTTTTTTAAAAAAAGGAAAGCTATCAAGGGAGGGGATGGGATATGGAGTTCTGGTGGTGAGAATTGTGTGCAGTTGTACCCCTCTTATCCTATATTTTTTCAATGTTTCCTTTTTATAAATAAATAAATAAGTAAATAATAAAACTTTTTTAAATAATTTTTTTCACTAGATCTAGAAAGGCAGCAAAAAAGTAAAAGCAACCACAACATCAAGATTTCCTTTAATGTCATGGAGGCCAAGATTTTGCATACATGCCAAATCAATGCACTACCTAAGTGAACTATTTCACCAGCCCAAGATTACAACTCTTGACCTGAATAGCCTTTTTTTTTTTTTTTACCAGCACACTGTTCAGCTCTGGTTTATGGTAGGTAGTACAGGGGATTGAACCTGGGACTTTGGAGCCTCAGGCTTCACAGTCTGTTTGCATAACCATTATGCTATCTACCCCTGCCCCTGAATAGCTTTATGTTCCTGATATCCCTGACAATGAATATCTATTCAACCATACACACACACACACACAATCAGGAAATTGTGTTACTTGTGACACTGTGGATGAAGCGCAAGCCCAAGATCAGATTCTTTTCAAAATGACAAGAAACTAATATTGACAAAGAGGTAGAAACAAATGAACATTTGTACATTGCTAGTGGGACTGTTAATTGGTGGAGCCACCATGGAAGTTATAACAACTTTTAAATAGAACTGCCATTTGATTTGAAATTTGAGGACCTAATGCGGGGTTGTATTGTTATGTGGAAATATTATACATGTACAAAATATTGTATTTTACTGTGTACTATAAACCATTAGTCCCCCAATAAATAAATAAGGGTAAATGTACATTCAGGCTCACTGCAGCATTGTTTACATTAACCAGGACATGGACGCAATCTAAGTGTCCATTAAGATAAATGGTTAATAAAAATGTAAATAGAGGGCCAGCAAAATAACTCACTTGGATAATGCGCTTCTTTGTCATGTGTACAACCCAGGTTTGAGCCCAGCCTTCAAGGTATTGAATGAAGCTTCTGCGTTAGGTCTGTCACTGTCTCTCTCTCTCTCTTCCTGCCTTTATTAAAAAATATGGATATGGGGGAGTTGGGCGGTAGCACAGTGGGTTAAGTGCAGGTGGCACAAAGCACAAGGACCAGCATAAGGATCCCGGTCGAGCCCCCAGATCCCCACCTGCAGGGGAGTCACTTCACAGGCAGTGAAGCAGGTCTGCAGGTGTCTATCTTTTTCTCTCCCTCTCTCTGTCTTCCCCTCCTCTCTCCATTTCTCTCTGTCCTATCCAACAATGACATCAATAACAACAATAATAACTACAACAATAAAACAAGGGCAACAAAAAGGAATAAATAAATAAAATAAATAATTTTTTAAAATATATGGATATGGGAGCTGGGCAGTAGTGCAGCAGGTTAAGCATACATGGCGCAAAGCGCAAGGACCCTGGTAAGGATCCTGGTTCCAGCCCAGCTCCCCACCTACAGGACCACCTCACAGGCACTCAAGCAGTCTGCAGGTGTCTATCTTTCTTTCCCCTTCTCAGTTCCTGTCCTCTCTTGATTTCTTTCTGTCCTATCCAAGAACAACGACAGCAATAATATCAATAATAACAATAACAACAACAACCTTAAACAACAAGGGCAACAAAAAAGAAAAAATAGCCTTCAGGAGCAGTAGATTACAGGTACTGAGCCCCAGCGACAATCCTGGAGGAAAAAAAAAAAGGATATATTGGTTATGACTATCAGAGATCATGACTGTCAATCTATAAACCCTATAGGAGGTTTATTATTTTTTTTATTTTTTAAATATTTTATTTATTAATGAGAAGGATACGAGAGAAGAACTAGACATCACTCTGGTACATGTGCTGCCAGGTATTGAGCTCAGTACCTCATGCTTGAGAGACCAACGTTTTATCCACTGCACCACCTCCTATAGGAGGTTTTAAATATAATCAGAACATGATCAGAGTTATGTTTTGAACATTTACTCTAGCAACATGTTGTGTTGAAATAGAACACTGGGAACAGTAATGACATTCCTGCAATCAAGCAGGTGAGAGGTAGCATAGGTTGAAGATAGAGAAGTCACATTTAAGAAAGTACAAAGGTTGGAACTTATGATTTCATAATTGATTATGTGTTGTTAGCAGAAGTAAAAGAGGTTGCAAAGTCTGAAATTTAAACTTAGAGCATACTTCTCTCTCTACTAAAACCACTTTTTGTAGGTCACATCATCTCTGGCCAATCTTTTTTTTCTCCCATCAGTTCATCTCACAGCAGTTGGGCTGATTCATTTATAATTTACTTTTTCATGATGGTTATCACTGGGGCTTGGTGTCTGCATGAGGATTCCACCACTCCCAGTGGCATTTTCTGGTTTTGTTTTGTTTTGTTTTGTTTTGTTTTGTTTTGTTTTGTTTTACTAGCGCACTGTTCATCCCCAGCTTCTACTGGTGCTGGAGACTGGATTTGGGACCTCAGAGCTTTAAGCACAGAGTCTTTTGTATAATCATTATGCTATATCACTGCCTCCTGCCCCATTTTTTAATTTGTTTTAATAATAGAGAAAGAGATAAAAAAATGGGAGAGGTATAGACACACACACACACACACATGCAGAAATGTTCTAATTCACTCATCATCAAAGAAATGCAAATCAAAACCACACCGAGGTTCCACCTCACACCTGTGAGAATGCTCTCCATCAATAAAACAAGAGAAGATAAGTGGGGCCGGGTGGTGGCGCACCTTGTTGAGTGCACCTGTTACAGTCTGCAAAGACCTGGGTTCAAGTATATGTTAAACAGTTTTCAGGGTAAAAGAGCAATTTTTTTTTTAACCAGAGCACTAATCAGCTCTGGCTTATGGCGGTGTGGGGGACTGAACATTCTTTTTCCAGCTATATAGAATTACATAGAATTTTAACACTATATAAAACACTTCAGTTAACATAATCTGCCATGCAGGCTTCACGGGTGGGAGACAGAGACCACCAGGGACTCAAGACTGACCTGAGAATGCAGTTCAATCTTTATTCATGAGCAGGGATGCAGTTCAAAAAATTAATCTCTTCTAATCACAACACAATTCTGTCCTGCATCTCTCTCCTCTGGCCGAAGTCGATTCAGGAACAAAGGAAATACATACGATAGGGGGTGGGGAGAAGAAAAAACCGCCAACCAGTGAGGACTAAACCAAATGTCCCAGAGGGGGTGGGGTGGGGGGGGAGGGGAGAGACCAAACCAATATCCCGGAGGCAGGGGGGTGCCCAGCCAACAGTGGACATGCAAACAGAACACATCGCAAGCAACACAAGCGAACCCAATGTGATGATAAAAACAGAAGGCTTCACAAGCAGAATCCAGAAGCATACCAACAATATTCTATGGCCTATACAAAATCACAGATCAAAAATCTTGAATAATATAACTATTTCTAGTGAATATCTACTTTGAATATAAAATAGACTGAGAAAATAGGATCTAGGGAGTTGGGTGGTAGCCAGTGGGTTAAGCACAGGTGGAGCAAAGTGCAAGAACAGGCGTAAGGATCCTGGTTTGAGCCTCTGGCTCCCCAGCTACAGGGGAGTACCCTCACAAGTGGTGAAGCAGGTCTGCAGGTGTCTATCTTTCTCTCCCCCTCTCTGTCTTCCCCTCCTCTCTCCATTTCTCTCTGTCTTATCCAACAACAATGACACCAATAACTGCACAAATAAAATAACAAGGGAAACAAAAGGGAATAAATAAATAAGAAAATAAGATTTACAGAGAGTTAACGTAACAAGGTACTGAGACTTGATTTTGATTTGTTGTGAAAGAGAACACGTATACATTTTCATAGTGGTTTTTATGAAAAGTGCTAGACACATTCGCAAGAATTTAAGAAGAGCAAAAAAAGTTTCACAGTTTATGCTTTGGCATTAGGGGAGGTAGAATTATATACCTCTACTCTCTCTTTTTAATTTTTTTATATTTATCTATTTTCCCTTTTGTTGCTCTTATTGTTTTTTATTGTTGTAGTTATTATTGTTGCTGTTGTTGATATCGTCGTTGTTAGATAGTACAGAGAGAAATGGAGAGAGGAGAGCGAAAGAAAGACACCTGCAGACCAGCTTCACCACCTGTGAATCGACCCCCCCTGCAGGTTAGGAGATGGAGGGTCAAACCAGGATCCTTACACCAGTCCTTGCGCTTTGCGCCATGTGTGCTTAACCTGCTTCGCTACTGCCCGGCTTCCTATACCTTTACTCTAGAAGTAAGAAATGAACAAGAAGTGAGGAAGAGAAGTGGTGGCCATGGAAATGTTACATTTGCCTCCCTTTTAAGGAGAGCTTGAATGAAATAGTTTATGGGAGCCCCATGAAACAGGTCATATAGGAAGGTGCCTGCATTTCTTTTTTTTTTTTTTTTTTTTTACTTTTTACAAATATATTTTATTTTTATCAACAAAGATGGGATGCTTGGGATCAGTCTTCAAGCCTTAAGACTACGGCCATTGTAGTCCTGGCCACTTTCCCTTCTCAGCTTGGTTCCTTTTGGTTCTCCTTTTCTGTATTGCAGAGTACATCCTAGGAGCAGATGAAGATCGCTTTACTTGTAACAGATCTTTCTAAAAAGCAAAACTCTAGCAATTGGCCTGTCACAATCTTCAGTATTGACACTGCCAGGAAACCTGTTGAAGAAGTTAAAATTTCGTACACCCACTCCACCTGAAACTGGTGAAAATCCAAGAGAAAGTTATCAAAGCATATGTTGTGAAATATAGGAAAGTTGAGTGGCAGCTACAGGTATTATGCTGACCTGTGCTATCAAAGTCTCTCCAGGTTATTCTTGCATGCAGTTGGAGATCCCATGGCTACCACCAGCCATAAACCTTGGGAACATGCCGAGGTGCCTGCATTTCATGTGTGCTTTTTACTTTGACACAAGGTCAACTTTCTTTATTAAAAAATTAATTTATTATTAGATAGAGACAGTGAGAAATTGAGAGGGAAGGGGGAGGTAGAGAAGGAGAGGGAAAAAAAATGGATGATATTGTGTCCTTTGGGACAAACTGGATGGAATTGAAGAAGATGATGAAGCAAGTAAAGGAGGTGAAGGACAACATACAGGGAAACTTTAATTTGACAGCAGGTGCAACAAGCAATTAAAGAATGATAGATTTGGGGACCAGGGTATATAGCATAATGGTTATGCAAAGAGACTTTCATGCCTAAGGCTCTAAAGTCTCAGATTCAATCCCCTGCCCTACCATAAACCAGAGTTGAGCAATGCTCTGGTAAAAAAAAAAAAATGATTAGGGCAGGGGTAGATAACATAATGGTTATGCAAACAGACTCTCATGCCCAAAGTCCCAGGTTCAACCCCCTGCACCACCGTAAGCCAGAGCTGAGCAGTGCTCTGGTTAAAAAAAAAATTAATTAAATCTTTTTTTAAAAAATTAGACTTCCGGCTACTTTATTCCGCTTCCGGCTTGACACCACTGTCTTTGCTGAGGGTCACATTGAGCTGTGAAGCACATCAGGACTCTCTTTAGTCAGCACCATGGCAAATGACCAAGATCAAAATCAAGAACTACAAGACTGCCCCATTTGACAGCCATTTCCCCAACCAGAACCAAATCAAGAACTGCTGGTATCCCCCTTCCTCCTCGATTTCTGGTTGTCTCTATCCAATAAATAAATAAAGATAATAAAATTTAAAAAAAAAGAACGGCTAGTAGAACTACTTGGATTTCCATTGCTGTGAGAAGGCAATGACAGTTAAAGGGGGTGATGTCTCTGTGTGCCAGTGGTACCAGCGTGCATGCATGTCCCTCTGCCCCATATCCTGGGTATCCAACTGGGATGACCAACGAGCAGAAGGCACATTCCCGGGGAAGATCTCAACTTGCTCTACTCAACCTATCTTGACCTCTGTCCTTTTCCCAGGTGGTGAAGGGGAATCTGGGCACATGGCAATCCCCATCCTGGGATCCTGAACAACAGCTCACCTAGTAAATACTTGTTGAAAAAAAGAAAAAGAAAAAAGAAAGGGAAAAAATAGCTTTGGGAGTACAGGAAAATAAAAAAAAAATCAGTATTTAGAATCCTTGTTCAAAATGTAAGATGTACTGGAGAAAGGGAAATCAGATAGAGTAGCCCAGTAGTTCAAGCACAAAATGATGAGAACCAGAGTGAGCTGTTAGAATGATGAGAATCAGGTGGGGGCAGATAGCATAATGAGAATCATATAAAGGTTGAAAATTTTCAAAGAAAACAATGGGATTTACTGGCATTGCATGGAAGAGTTTACTTGTGGTATAGCTTCAGAGGTATTGACACAGATACAACCAGGTGTCTTGTCAGAGTCAAATGAGCCCAAAGGAGCTATCCTAAAATAGAAGCGCAAAAATTTCAGAACAGATCTTTTGCTTATAATTGAAACTTCTGTTTGTTTACTTGAAATAGAAAAAAAAAGTTTTGGGGCCAGGAGATGGCGCACGTGGTTGAGTGCAAGGTACAATGCAAAAGAAACTGGGTTAGAGCCTCTGGTCCCCACTTAGAGTGTTGCAGGTGTCTCTATCTCTCTTTCTCTCTATCATCCCCTTCCCTCTTTATTTCGGGCTGTCTCTGTCTAATAAATAAATAAAGATAATTTTTTTAATGTTTTAAATAGTTTTTTGTTTGTTTTTGCCTGAGCACTGCTCAGCTATTGTTTATGGTAGTGTGGGGGGATTGAACCTGGAACTTTAGAGCCTCAGGCATGAGAGTCTCTTTGCATAACCATTATCCTATGTACCCCCCCACCCAAGGATTTAGTTTATAAGTTATATATTTTTTAAAGAATTTATTTATTTATTTATTTATTTATTTCTGAGAAAGATAGGAGGAGAGAGAGAGAGAGAAAGAACCAAGACATCACTCTGGTACCTATGCTGCTCGGGATTGAACTGGGACCACCTCATGCCTGAGAGTCCAATGTTTGACTCACTGAGCCACCTCCCAGACCACAATAAGATATGTATCTATGTGTGTGTGTGTGTACATATATATATATTTATTTGTTTGTTTGTTTGTTTATTTTAACCAGAGAACTGCTTAACCCTGGATTATGGTGGTACAAGGGATTAAAACTGAGGTTTTGGAGCCTGGGCATGAGAGTCTCTTTGCATAACCATTATGCATTATTCCCACCCTTTACTTTTATTTTTTTAAATGAAGACAGAAGTTGAGAGGGAAGGGGCAGATAAAGGAGAGAGGGGCTGAGGTGAAAACAGAATGGTTATGCAGAAAGACTTTCATTCTTGAAGCTCTGAGGTCCTAGGTTCAACCCCAACACCATCATAAGCCAGAGCTAAGTAGTGTACTGGTCTTTCTCTCTCTCTCTTTTTTTTTTTAATATTTATTTATTTATTCCCTGTTGTTGAGCTAGATGTTGTTGTGTGCGGGCCGCGGAGAAGAGAGAGGGGGTCCGGAGCGAAGAGGAAACACAAATCTTTATTTGCGCTGGCACCTCAGAGTTGGGTGCTAGAGAAGCAGGTTGGGCCACGTGGAGGTAGCGAAAATGGCCGCCTCACGCAGTAAACTTTCCTGCGTCTAAACACCGGAGTGAAGCACTGGCAAGAGAGAGAGGTACGGAAAACGAAGGGTTTTTATAGGAGTAGCTTTCACGAGAATGGGAAGGGGGAGGAGTAACCATAGCACTCCAGGATAGGATGATAAGTCTCGTGAGAATGGGAGGGGGGAGGAGTAACCAAAGCACTCCGGATATCGCGGGGATATAGACAATGCCCTGAGGGCATAACATGGCGGGACAGGCACTCCGAGAATGTCCCAACTCTCGCGGGAACTAGCAGTAGCCTGAGGAGACAACATGGCAGATGTGACTGCATTGGCATAATTTCCCAGCATCCTCTGCTACCAAAAGGTTACTGCGTGAGGCAGCCATTTTCGCTACCTCCACGTGGCCCAACCTGCTTCTCTAGCACCCAACTCTGAGGGGCCAGGGCAAATAAAGATTTGTGTTTCCTCTTCGCTCTGGACCCCCTCTCTCTTCTCCGCGGCCCGCGCACAACAACATCTGGCTCAACAACATCTGGCGCTCAACGTGTCCCGCACTCACGCCCAGCCTGAGGTCCAGAAAGGCCGCCCAGACACAGGTAAGTGGCATCCACCCGCCTCTGTGGCCCCGCGTTTCCCTCCACCATGGGAATTTTTTCGTTTTATGAGGAGGTGTCCCAGTTATTATCTCCTTCTGCCCTGGGACAGATTTGCGCTCTCACAGACAGTTTAATTTTCGCTACCCCTTGGATTTTTATAACTGTGGTTGCCACTTACAAGATATGTACAACATGGTCTGCCATGAGGATAAGTGACCTTGAGGCTGAGATACGAGAGTTAAAGCACATGTGCTTAAGACTCAGATGCCCTCAGCGATCAGCAGATAGACCCAGAACTTCCGTTCCCACAGACACGTACAAGTGTTCAGAAGCTCCTCTTCCGACCCCGCCGCCTGCCACCCAGGGTTCAGCTTCTCCTGAGATACAAGAGTTAAGAGATATGTGCTTACAACCTAAACGCCCTAAGCGATTTGCAGTCAGCACCCAAATTTCTGTCCCTGCAGACACATGCTCAGTTCCTTCTGTGCCAGACACATGTTCAGTTCCTTCTGCTTCTCTGGCCCCGCCCCCTGATTCCCCTGAGGCTTCCAGTTCTCTAACCCCTCCTCCTACCTCCCCAGTTTTGGCTTCCCCTGAGGCTTCTGCTTCTCTGACCCCACCCTCTGCTGATATGTCATCATTAAGAGACCTAGTGGCTGAGGTACGGGAGTTAAAGGCAGCATTTAAGGACTTTAAACCATGTGCAGTCCACCCCAAGAGCTCCGTCCCCGTAGATATGTGTGCAGTTTCCCCTGCAGCCACTACAGCAGTTTCCACAGCACCTTCCACTTCTGTAGGTCCCTCTCCCGCACCATCGGACCAAATCCACACCTTCCCGGTAAACGTGGCCCCTTCTAAACAAAACCCACAGCCGTGGCAGCCATACTCCTCTAAAGTTCTCGGAGCACTCAGAACCACGGTCAGGGAGGATGGTATGCACGCTCCATGGACCAAGTCCGTTTTAAGGAGTTTTTACCACCATCTTAACACGCGCCAAGATTGGAAAGATCTGGCTCGTGCTGCACTCCCAGACCCCCTCTACCTACAGTGGAAGGCATGCTTCCGCGATGAGTGCTCTAGACAGTGGCAGGAAAATAGTAACAAACAGGTAGAATGGGATTCTGATGCTTTGTTTGGAGAGGGAGCGTATGAATCTGGAGCTCAGCAGGCAGAAGCCAGGTTTCCAACCGGTTATTTTGAACAGGTACGCATCTGTGCAACACAAGCATGGGAAAGGATGACCCCACCCAATGTAGATTCGTCAGTTCCCATTAACTCTCTTTGCCAAGGCACTGATGAATCATTAGCGAGCTTCATCTCAAGGGTGAAGACAAGTTTAGAGAGAAAGGTTTATAATCCTGATGTCCGCTCACTACTCCTGCGCTCTATTGTCTGGGAAGGCATGATACCACAATTCCGTCAGGCATGCCTTAATCTTAAATACCTACACCCAGATAATTGGATTTTAGTGACACAGGAACTTGTATCAGGCAATTATGGGGCATCCGCTACGACACAGGTTTATGCAGTTACCCCACGTAATCAAAATGGGGCCTGCTTTCAATGCGGTCACCAAGGACATTGGCGTAACCAATGTCCTGATAAGCTGCGACCACGCCTCCAGTCAGGGAAACCCCGCCTCCAGTCAGAGCAACCCCGCTTTCAGTCAGGGAGCCAGAGGCCACGTATTGTTTGTCCAAGATGTCGTAAAGGGTTTCATTGGAAGAGAGATTGTTGGTCCAAATTTCATAAAGATGGCACGCCCCTGAATGGTACAAATTCGGGGCCTGAGATTTTGTGGACCATTCCTGTTTTAGAACGAGGTCACCCTTCTATGACAGTAACGATTGGCAATATTCCTTTTAAATTTTTGATTGACACGGGGGCAGCAAAGACAATTTTAAGGCAAGAAGAGATTCCCCAAGATTGGGAACTCATCCCTGGACCCTGTTTACATGGAGTAGGAGGGGTGACCCAATCATTTCGCACACAAGATTCGCTCATATGGGAAGACCCAGAAGGTCCCCCTCCTCTCCGGTAAACCTTCTAATCTTCAACTCCACCCCCACAGTAGTAGGGGCATTGTGGCAAGACCATGGGGTTCTTGAGTGTCTTCACATGCCAGTAGGAGGAACTCCAAGACTCCTCACTGAGATAGACATGTTAGCATTCATGTTTCGCCAAGGAAGAAATAGGTCTGTGCAGGTCTTAGGGAAAGAACCGGATTTAATTATTCTGCCCTTTTCTCTCACAGATACAGAGTGGCTTATATGCCATCATTCCCGCTTTGCCATAAGCTTCGTGGGGTTTCCAGGACAAAAAGATAACCATTTTCCTTCTAATAAATTGATAGGTTCTTTACCTCTTTTGCCTCTACTAGCACCTAAAGTTTTCTCTCGAGATCCCATTATTTTGCTCCTACAGTCTTCACTGATGGTGGAAAAAAGGGAGCTGCTACCCTTATATATTATCCAGACAAACAATCTCCTAAACCTCTCTTTACTGAGCTTCCTGAGAATTCCCCTCAGTACAAAGAACTTTATGCTGCTTTCTTTGCATTAAAAGCTGTACCAGAATCCTTCAACCTTTTTTCTGACAGTGTGTATACTGTTAACTTACTTCCATGGCTTGCTCGTTCCTATGTGAAAATTGATGACAACCCACTTTCCCCTCTCTTGATTCAAATCGCCTCTATGCTCTCTTCTCGAACCCAACCACTATATATTCAGCACCTTCATTCCCACAGCCCTCTTCCTGGTTCCCTGTCGGAAGGTAATGCTGCAGCTGACCGCCTTGCCTCCACAGGAGCTCTCCTAGTCTCTGTCTCTGATCCTGCTGACTTTCATTCCCTAACCCATGTTAATCTTAAAGGCCTTTGAGCTCAATTTCCTGATGTACCGTTACCACAATTAAAACATATCCTACCTACATGCTCTTCCTATGCAAGTCTCATAAAAACACCTGCTATTCAGACTCTTGATGTTAACCCTCGAGGCTTAAAAGCTAATGCTATTTGGCAAATTGATGTCACCCACATACCAAACTTTGGCAAACAAAAATATGTGTTTGTCTCAATTGATACCTTTTCTAAATTTATGTGGGCAGCAGCTCAGACAGGACAAAGCTCTAAAAAGCTGATAAGCCATATGCTCTCCTGTTTTGCTGTGATGGGCTTACCTCTTCAAGTGAAAACTGACCGTGGAACAGCATTTACCAGCAAACAATTTAAAGATTTTTGTTCCCTATGGAACATTACTCATACCACAGGCATTCCCTATAATCCACAGGGACAAGGCATTGTTGAGAGGGCCCATCAAACCCTTAAGGCTCAATTAAATAAAGATAAAGGAGAAATGTACCCCCCCCAATATCCAGCTAGCAAAAGCCTTAACTACGTTAAATCTCTTTAATATTTACAATAGCTCGGACTTACCTCCTATTATTCTTCACTGGCAAACACCATCTACTCTCCCATCTATTAAGGTCAAATGGAGAGACCCACTCGATAAAATTTGGAAAGGGCCTGACCCTCTATTGACCATGGGAAGAGGTTTTGCATGCATTTTCCCTCATAATTACTCTAAACCTGTCTGGGTTCCTGCCCGCCATGTCCGACAATACCCTCATGATGGCACTGTTATCCCTGAAGAACAAGAAATACAAGAGGACTAGATGCAGGATACATCCCAGGATCCATAATATGACATGGCAGAACCTACAAAAGTTGGTTCACAGAGCCCTCTCTCCTACCCCTTCCCTGAATGTCTTATATTATGACTGGCCAGTTGTGTTTTGTGAGTGAGTGTGTTGAATGACCAAAAATTTTTGTATGACCCATCTGCTCAGAGTACTCTAAATGTTAAAACCATCGTCACTAACATGTGTTAACTCTCTAAGTAACCTGAGCCTGCTTATAGTCCAAAGTCAATTATAGTAAACCTCTAACTTGTTACAAGTTTTATTTTTTGTCACAAGTAAGTGATTACAGCTATCAAGCCTTCATATGAGAATTCATCTGTTCATATGGTAAGGTATTAAACTGTAAGAAGTTCCTCCATATCCAACCTATGTGAATTAACAACATTCACATATTCTTGTAAACTTAACTGGGGTATCTTGTCTTGCCACCATAAGCCATGCCTTTGTCAGCCAACAATTTAAAGATGTTTTCCTTTATAATATCACCCATGCCACAGACATTCTTTACTACCCCCAAAGACAAATGGCTGTTCCCCTAGACATCACATACACTGACTGCTTCCCTTAGACTTAAGATATGATCCTACCTCTTCATACCAATAGATATATTCCCCCTTCCTTACCTGTCTACCCTTAGTTGTAGGACCCTAGTTTGTTTTACTTCTTCTGCTCACAATAGGTCCTATAATTTTTTTAAACATTCTAATTAATTTATTAATGAGAAAGAGAGAAGGAGAAAGAAAGAACCAGATATCTTTCTGGTACACATGCAGCCAGGGATCGAACTTGGGATCTCACACTCGAGAGTCTAACGCCTTGTCCACTGGGACACCTCCCAGACCATGGTCCTATAATTCTTAACAAGCTCATGGCCTTTTTGCGGCAACAGATTGATGCCATAAAGATGCAACCTATACAAACTCACTATCATAGGCTGGACATGGCAGAATATTGAGTTGCTGTGGAGGATTTGCCCCCCTCCATCAGAACGTCCACCATGTAGAGAGCTGGCTAGTCAATGATGGGTAAGAGGAAACTAGCGCTATCCAGTCAACCTAAGACAGGGCACCTGGTACTACTGGGCAAAAATGACCAGGTGTTCCAATGACAGGTAAGACGGAAGGCTGATCCCCAACCTAAGACAGGCACAGTCCACCCTGCCACAAAACAAAGTCCACCAAACACCAAAACATGATATAAGACAGGGGACATGTGGGGAGCCACATGTGCCCTCAAGGTTGCTATTGGCATGGCCATAGAGTTTATTTATTTATTTTTTTAAATTTATTTCTTTATTGGGGAATTAATGTTTTACATTCAACAGTAAATACAATAGTTTGTACATGCATAACATTCCCCAGATTCCCATTTAACAATACAACCCCCACTATGTCATTCATCATCTTTCATGGACCTGTATTCTCCCCACCCACACCCACCCACCCCAGAGTCTTTTACTTTGGTGTAATACTCCAATTCCATTTCAGGTTCGACTTGTGTTTTCTTTTCTAATCTTGTTTTTCAACTTTGGCCTGAGAGTGAGATCATCCCATATTCATCCTTCTGTTTCTGACTTATTTCACTCAACATGATTTTTTCAAGGTCCATCCAAGATCGGCTGAAAACGGTGAAGTCACCATTTTTTTATAGCTGAGTAGTATTCCATTGTGTATATATACCACAACTTGCTCAGCCACTCATCTGTTGTTGGACACCTAGGTTGCTTCCAGGTTTTGGCTATTACAAATTGTGCTGCCAAGAACATATGTGTACACAGGTCTTTTTGGATGGATGTGTTGGGTTCCTTAGTATATATCCCCAGGAGGGGAATTGCAGGGTCATAGGGTAGGTCCATTTCTAGCCTTCTGAGAGTTCTCCAGACTGTTCTCCACAGAGGTTGGACCAATTGACATTCCCACCAGCAGTGCAGGAGGGTTCCTTTGACCCCACACCCTCTCCAGCATTTGCTGCTGTTACCTTTTCTGATGTATGACATTCTCACAGGAGTGAAGTGATATCTCATTGTTGTCTTGATTTGCATTTCTCTGACAATCAGAGACTTGGAGCATTTTTTCATGTGTTTTTCGGCTTTTTGGATCTCTTCTGTGGTGAATATTCTGTCCATGTCTTCTCACCGTTTTTGGATGGGGTTATTTGTTGTCTTGTTGTTGAGTCTGGCAAGCTCTTTATATATGTTGGTTATTAAACTCTTATCTGATGTATGGCATGTAAAGATCTTCTCCCATTCTGTGAGGGGTCTCTTGGTTTGGGTAGTTGTTTCTTTTGCTGTGAAGAAGCTTTTTAATTTGATGTAGTCCCATAGGTTTATACTTGCCTTAGTCTTCCTTGTAATTGGATTCGTTTCATTGAAGATGTCTTTAAAATTTATGCGGAAAAAAGTTCTTCCAATATTTTCCTCTAAGTATCTGATAGTTTCTGGTCTAACATCCAAGTCCTTGATCCACTTGGAATTTACTTTTGTATTTGGTGAAATACAGTGATTCAGTTTCATTCTTCTGCATGTTTCAACCCATTGTTTCCAACACCATTTGCTGAAGAGACTGTGCTTTCCCCATGTATTAGTCTGGGCCCCTTTGTCAAAGATTAGATGTCCATACGTGTGGGGCCTCATTTCTGGGCTCTCAATTCTATTCCACTGGTCAGTGTGTCTGTTCATGTTCCAGTACCAAGCAGTTTTGATGACAATGGCCCTATAATACAGTTTGAGATCTGGGAGTGTGATGCCTCTGGTTCTGTTCTTTTTTCTCAAGATTGTTTTGGCAATTCTAGGTCTTTTCTGGTTCCAGATAAACATTTGTAGCATTTTTTCTATTCTCCTAAAAAATGTGCTTGGGATCTTGATGGGGATAGCATTAAATTTGTAGATGGCTCTGGGTAATATATTCATTTTAATGATGTTAATTCTTCCAACTCATGAACATGGAATATCTTTCCACTTCTTTGTGTCTTTTTCAATTTCTTTGAGTAGTGACTCATAATTTTCAGTATACAAGTCTTTCACTTCTTTGGTTAGGTTTACTCCTAGATATTTTATTGTTTTTGTTGCTATAGAAAAAGGAACTGATTTCTGGATTTCAATTTCTTCTAACTTAGTGTTTGCATAGAGGAATGCCACTGACTTTTGAATGTTAATTTTATAGCCTGACACATTACTGTATTGCCTGATGATTTCCAAAAGCTTCTTGCTGGATTCCTTAGGTTTTTCCATGTATACTATCATGTCATCTGCAAATAAGGAGAGTTTGACTTCTTCTCTTCCAATCTGTATGCCTTTAATTCCTTGCTCCTGCCTGATTGCTATGGCAAGAATTTCCAACACTATGTTGAATAGTAATGGTGATAGTGGGCAGCCCTGTCTCGTACCTGATCTGAGTGGAAATGCTTCCAGTTTTTCACCATTGAGTATGATGTTGGCTGTAGGTTTGCTATATATAGACTCCACTATCTTGAGGAATTTTCCATCTCTTCCCATTTTTTGTAGTGTTTTGATCATAAAGGGATGTTGTATTTTGTCAAAGGCTTTCTCTGCTTTCTCTTTTTACTGCGTGAGGCAGCCATTTTCGCTACCTCCATCCACGTGGCCCAACCTGCTTCTCTAGCACCCAACTCTGAGGTGCCAGCGCAAATAAAGATTTGTGTTTCCTCTTCGCTCCGGACCCCCTCTCTCTTCTCCGCAGCCCGCGCACAACAACATCTGGCTCAACAACAATTCCCTTTTGTTGCCCTTGTTGTTTTACTGTTGTAGTTATTGTTGTTATTGTTATTGATGTCATCATTGTTGGATAGGACATAGAGAAATGGAGAAAGGAGGGGAAGACAGAGGGGGGAGAGAAAGACACACCTGCAGACCTGCTTCACTGCCTGTGAAGCGACTCCCCTGCAGGTGGGAGCTGGGTGCTAGAACTGGGATCCTTACTCCGGTCCTTGTGTTTTGAGCCAGGTGCACTTAACCCTCTGTGCTACCACCCGACTCCCGGTCTTTCCCTTTATACCTCTTTTTCTCTCATTAAAATGAAATTAAGGGAGTCCAACAGTGGCACAGTGGGTTAAGCGCACTTAGCGCAAAGCACAAGGACCTGGCGTAAGGATGCGGTTAGAGTCCCTGGTTCCCCACCTGCAGGGGAGTCGCTTCGCAAGCAGTGAAGCAGGTCTGCAGGTGTGTCTTTCTCTCCCGCCTCTGTCTTCCCCTCCTTTCTCCATTTCTCTATGTCCTATCCAACAACAAGGACACCAATAACCACAATAATGTTAAACAACAAGGGCAACAAAAGGGAAAATAAATAAATATTTAAAAAAATAAATTAAAATGTCAAGAGAGGCAGGGAGAGAAAAAGACACCTGCTCCGCTGCTTCACCACTGTATGTGGGGCCTGGGACTTGAGTCCTGCTCCTTGCTTATGACAATGTGTGTGCTTTAGGAGGTGTATGGAGGTATTACCTTGACAAAATGTTTTTAATAACTAAAGGACTTTGGGATGTGGAGATAGCATAGTGGTTATGCAAAAAGACTTTCAAGACCGAGGTTCTGAGCTCCCAGGTTCAATCCCCAGTACCACCATAAGTCAGAACTGAGCAGTGCTCTGGTATCTATCTGTCTCATTAAAAAATACTTAAATAGTGGTCCGGGAGGTAGCACAGTGATAAAGCTTTGGACTCTCAAGCATGAGATACTGAGTTCGATCCCTGGCAGCACATGTGCCAGAGTGATGTCTGTTTTTTTCTCTCTCCTCCTATCTTTCTCATTAATAAATAAATAAAATCTAAAAAAAAAAAAAACTTAAATAGGAGGTTGGGCAGTAGCGCAGTGGGTTAAACTCACCTGGCACAAACCCCAAGGACCGAGTAAGGATTCCAGTTCGAGCCCCCGGCTCCACACCTGCAGGCTAGTCGCTTCACAGGCGGTGAAGCAGGTCTGTAGGTGTCTATCTTTTTCTCTCCCCCTCTCTATCTTCCCCTCCTCTCTCCATTTCTCTCTGTCCTATCCAACAATGATGACATCAATAACAGCGATAATAATAACTACAACAATGATAAAACAACCAGGGTAACAAAAGGGAAAAAATGGCCTCCAGGAGCAGTGGAGTCATGGTGCAGGCACTGAACCCCAGCAATAATACCAGAAGCAAAAAAAAAAAAAAAAAAAAAACTTAAATAGGGGGCCGGGTAGTAGTGCAGCAGGTTAAGTGCACATGGCACAAAGCACAAGGACTGTGGCAGGGATCCCAGTTCAAGCCCCAGGCTCCCCACCTGCAGGTGGGTTGCTTCACAAGCGGTGAAGCAGGTCTGCAGGTCTCTTTCTCTCCCCCTCTCTGTCTTCTGCTTCTCTCTCCATTTCTCTCCGTTCTGTCCAACAACAATGACAGCAATAACAACAGCAACAACAATAAACAACAAGGGCAACAAAAGGCCCCACCAATAACTCTGAAGGAAAAAAAATAGCTAGGAGTATAGATCTACCTGCCAATGCCCATGTTCAGCGGGGAAGCAATTACAGAAGCCAGACCTTCCACCTTCTGCATCCCATGATGATCATGGGTCCATACTCCCAGAGGGATAAAGAATAGGAAAGCTATCAGGGGAAGGGATGGGATCCGGAGTTCTGGTGGTGGGACTTGTGTGGGATTGTACCCCTTTTTTCCTATGGTCTTGCCAATATTTCTATTTTATAAATAAAAATAATAATAATTAAATAGTAAAATATTAAAAAATAACTAAAAAGCTTTAAATAATGCCATCCCTTGCAGGAAACCGAATTGATCCTGTTTATCAGGTGATAAATGAGTTGAAAGTACACTCGGAGGCTGAACCGGCACAGGTCAATTTCTCCGGTCCGCTCTTGCCTCGTTCGGCTCTCCTCCGCAACCATGTCTGACAAACCCGATATGGCTGAGATTGAGAAATTCGATAAGTCAAAGTTGAAGAAGACAGAAACGCAAGAGAAAAACCCCCTGCCTCCAAAAGAAATGATTGAACAGGAGAAGCAAGCTGGTGAATCGTAATGAGGCAGGAGTCGCCAATATGCACACTGTACATTCCACAAGCATTGCCTTCTTATTTTACTTGTTTAACTTTGTAAGATGCAAAGAGGTTGGATCAAGTTTAAATGACTGTGCTGCCCCTTTTCACATCCAAGAACTACTGACAACGATGGCCTAGCCTGCCTCTCCCACCCCTTGGCTGGCAGGAAAGGGAAAGAACTTGCATGTTGGTGGAGGAGGAAGCTGGGTGGGAGACCACGAGAAATCTAGAGTCAAAATCCAGTTGGTCTAAGGTGGCCTGCAGGCTTATTAAATGCAGTTACATCAGAGTGCCATTTTTTTGTTCAATGATTTTAATTATTGGAATGCACAATTTTTTAAATATGCAAATAAAAAGTTTTAAAACCTGAAAAAAAATGAGTTGAAAGTAGTTATGCGCAGGCAGGGAAAGAGGTCCGTGTGTTAGCCCAAGTCAATTTCTACATATCAGCAAATCTTATTAGGAATGTCTGTCGTGGTCCAGGAGTTGATGCAGTGGTAAAGCTTTGGATTCTCAAGCATGACGATGAGGTCCCAAATTCAATCCCCAGCAGCACATGTGTCAAAGTGATGTCTGGTTCTTTCTCTCTCCTCCTTTCTTTGTCATAAATTAAAAAAAAAAAATTTTAAAAAGGAATGTCTGTCATCCTCTTTTCACTCTAAAGAATCAAGTTTAAAGAAATATAGTGTTGTCTTTTTACTGAAGCACATTTATGTCACTTGTTTTGGATATATATATATATATATAGTTATTATCAAGGTTTCACTGCTCCCAAGCTGACTTTTTCAGATAGAAAGACAGAGACAGACACATGCAGAGAGAGAGAAAGACACTACAGTGAAAGTTGTTCCATTGCATCGAGGCCAGTTTTTTTTTAAAATTTTTTATTTAAGAAAGGATTAATGAACAAAACCATAAGGTAGGAGGGGTACAACTCCACACAATTCCCACCACCCAATCTCCATAATCCACCCCCTTCCATGATAGCTTTCCCATTCTCTAGCCCTCTGGGAGCATGGACCCAGGGTCATTGAGGGTTGCAGAAGGTAGAAGGTCTGACTTCTGTAATTGCTTCCCCGCTGAACATGGGCGTTGACTGGTCGGTCCATACTCCCAGTCTGCCTCTCTCTTTCCCTAGTAAGGTGTGTCTCTGGGGAAGCTGAGCTACAGGACACATTGGTGGGGTCTTCAATCCAGGGAAGCCTGGCCAGCATCCTGGTGGCATCTGGAACCTGGTGATTGAAAAGAGAGTTAACATACGAAGCCAAACAAATTGTTGAGCAATCATGGATCCCAAGCTTGGAATAGTGAAGAGGAAGTGTTAGGGAGGTACTCACTGCAAACTCTAGTGTACTTCTGCTTTCAGGTATATATTTTGCAGTAGTTTATGGATACGTGTGAACATAAGCTCTCTCTCACAGAAACTGGTGTATATCTAGGTTATGGGACTTTGTTAGAAAGTGAACCACCTGAGATGAAATTAGAGTGTACTATAAAAGGAAAGGTCTCACCCGAGTAATGAAGCTGAAGGGTTGTCATTCCACACGTGAAGTCTCTGGACACAGTCTGAGGTGAAGCATGTTGAGGTGGCAATCGTTGCGTTGGTTAGGTTGTGATCGGCGGATGCAATATTATTTGGTATGGATTGGGAGAGGCATACGGGAAAGTGGGCCCTATCCAAGGGTTCCAGGACTGGGGAAAGTAGGGGCTCTATAGTGGAGATGTGAGGTTCCTGCTGTCTTAGGGTTCAAAAAGACACTCGATAGTTAATGTTATCATCACATTATTTGGTAATTGGGTTAACTTTGAAAAGTCCTTTTGTTAGGGTTTGCTGTACCAGTTTTTTTTTTTAAGTTTTTTAAAAAATATTTATTTCACTTCAGTTGCTTAAGTTAACTCAGAGGGTTGGCAAAACAAAAGATGCTACATTTCTCTTCAGTGTTTTAAAATTTATATATTACAAATGTATTGAGGGGGCTGGGTCATTGTACAACTGTTTGAGTCTACATGCTGCCATGCACAAGGACCCAGGTTCAAGCCCCTCCCTGGTCCCCAGTTGCAGGGGAGAAGTTCCACAGGTGATGAAGCAGTGCTACAGAACAGATGTCTCTATCTCCTTTTTCTCCATCAATTTCCTTTTGTATATATATATATATACCCAGGTTTCTTTTTTTTGGGGGGTGATAATAATAGAGAACTTTAGGGGTAGAACAATTTTAGAAAAAACTTTGTTGGACCAGTAAATTAGCTCACTTAGATAGTGTGCTTTGCCATGTGCATGACCCAGGTCTGAGCTCCACCGCCACCACATTGGACAAAGCTTTGGTGTTGGTAGTCTCTTTCACTCTCTGCCTTTGCCTCTATCTGATAAAAAAGAAAGCACTGTTTACTCATTAGCAAATTATGTGTTTATTTAGCCAATGAGGCTACTTACTTATCCCTTTTCTTTTTTTTAAGTAATGGTGTACATTTATTTATTTATTTTTTACCAGAACACTTCAATTCTGGCTTATAGTGGTGCGGGGGATTGAACCTGGGACATTGGAGTCTCAGGCATGAGAATATGTTTGCATAACCATTATGCTATCTATTCTTTGCCCTCTTTTTAAAAAATATTTATTTATTTATTTATTCCCTTTTGTTGCCCTTGTTGTTATTGTCGTCCTCATTGTTGGACAGGACAGAGAGAAATGGAGAGAGGAGGGGTAGACAAAGATAGACACCTGCAGACCTGCTTCACTGCCTGTGAAGCGACCCCCATGCAGGTGGGGAGTCCGGGGCTCGAACCGGGACCCTTATGCCGGTCCTTACGCCACCTGGGCTTAATGCATTGCACTACCACCAGGCTCCTATCTCTTTCTTTTTTTTTTTTTAACCAGATCACTACACTATTTTGGTTTATTGTGGTGCAGGGGATTGAACCTAGGACTTCAGAGCCCCAGGCATGAATTTTTTTTTTTATGAAAATGTTTTTGCATCACAGTTATGCTATCTTCCCCAGTCCTACTTTCCTCTTTCTTTTTCTTCCTTTCTTTCCTTCTTTCTTTTAAAATATTTTATTTATTTATTAATGAGAATGATAGGAGAAGAGAGAGAACCAGACATCACACTGGTACATGTGCTGATGGAGGTTGAACTTGGGACTTTATGCTTGAGAGTTCAGTGCTTATCCATTGTGCTACTTCCCAGATAACTCTTTCTTTCTTTTTTTTTTTAACCAGAGCACTGTTCAGCTCTGGCTTATGGTGGTGCGGGGGATTGAACCTGGGATTTTGGAGCCTCAGGTATGAGAGTGTGTTTGTATAACCATTATGTTATCTACCCTCCGCCCTCTTTCCTTCTTTCTTTTTTTTTTTTAAGATCTTATTTATTTATGAGAAAGATAGGAAGAGAAAGAACCAGACATCACTCTGGCACATGTGCTGCCTGGGATCAAACTCAGGACCTCATGCTTGAGAGTCAAAAGCTTTATCAGTGCGCCACCTCCCGAACCACTCTTTCTTTCTTTCTTTCTTCTTTCTTTCTTTCCTTTTTCTTTTTATCAGAGCACTGCTCAGCTCTGGCTTATGATGGTTGGAGACTGAACCTGGGACTTTGGACCCTCAGGCATGAGAGTCTGTTTGCATAACCATTATGCTAACTACCCCTGCCCTCTTAGTTTTCTTTTCTTTTTAAAAAATATTTTATTTATTTCATTATTTTATTTTTTAAAGAATTTATTTATTTATTCATGATAAAGATAGGAGGAGAGAAAGAACAGACATCACTCTGGCACATGTGCTGTCGGGGATTGAACTCAGGACCTCATCATTCAGAATCTAATGCTTTATCCACTGTGCCACTTCCCAGACCACTATTTATTTTATTTCTGAGAGAGATTCAGAGGGAGAGAAACACACACAGAGAGAGAGAGAAGAAACACCAGAGCACTGCTCAGTTCTGGCTTATGGTGGTGCGGGTGATTGAAGCTGGGACTTATGAACCTCAGGCATAAGAGTCTGTTTGCATAACCATTATGCTTTCTCCCCTGCCCCTTTTTTTAAAATTTATTTTCCCTTTTGTTGCCCTTGTTTTTTTATTATTGTTGTTGTTATCGATGTCATGTTGTTAGATAGGACAGAGAGAAATGGAGAGAGGAGGGGAAGACAGAGAAGGGGAGAGAAAGATAGACACCTGCAGACCTGCTTCACACCCTACAAATGGGGATCCATGGGCTTGAACCTGCATCCTTAAGCCCGTCCTTATGCTTCGTGCCACGTGCGCTTAACCCGCTGCACTACCTCCCAAGTCTCCCCCCCTTTTTTTTTTTTTTTTAAGATTTTATTTATCAGTGAGAAAGATAGGAGAGAGAGAGAGGAAGAACCAGACATCACTCTTCTGGGGACTGAACCTGGGACCTCATGCTTGAGAGTCCAGTACTTTATACACTGAGCTACCTTCCAGACCACTTACTTGCTTTTCTAAATGTTTGGTCTTCTCCATTTATTCTTCTATGAACAAAAACTTATTGCTTAAGCAGAGCAAAGTCCAAATAAAGTTAGAATTAGCCAAATTAAACTTCTACATCAGATCAACAAACCAAGATTACTACAGTTCCACTAAAATAAAGAATTAAACTAATGCAAGTTTGAGAACAGGTCAAGCATTCTTTTCTTTCAAGAGTGGCCCTGACTTTCTGACCTCAGAAAAGTTCATTTTCCCAATGAAATTGTCCTTTTTATTAAAAAAAAAAAAAAAAAAAAAACTGAGAGGCTTCTGTTTATCTTTTCCCCTGTTCTTAGGAGATGTGCATTAGGACTTTGTTGTAAGGGCTCCAAACTGAAAACAGACAAAAAGTATCACCTTTATCTTAAAGAAGACTTTGTACTCATACAAAGGAGTTTGTTGAGTCCAGGCACAGAAAATACATTTTAGCAAATATATGATATAAATAGAATTAGGATAAAATTTAACACTAATTTTCTTGAATTCTCACTTTTTTTTTTTTAGGCATATCTTAGTGGTTCAAGTCTTGCTGTTTGGTAACATAAACAATCACAGCAGGCATACATACTCAAGGAATTAAGTAAGATGAACTTCACCCTTCAGGATTGTGAAACCCTTGATATAGCATTTTAATCAATCGTACATATCTGTGGTTTAAAGTAGAGTTTTATCGTTAACTCAGAGCAGAAAAAACCCAAGTACAAAGAAGATAACTAGAGGAGGAGCTAGATAGGGGGCTAGTGTAGTATGTGGAAAACAGAAATGTTACACATGTACAAACTACTGTATTTTTTTTAAAAAAGATTTTATTTATTTACTCATGACAAATGACAGAAGAGAGAAAAAGGAGCAGACATCACACTGATACATGTGCTGCCAGGGATTGAACTCGGGACCTCATGCTTGAGAATACAAAGCCCTATCCACTGCGCCACCTCCCAGACCACACCAAATTACTGTATTTTACTGTTCACTGTAAACCATTAATCCCCCCAATAAAGAAAAAAAATAACAAATGGATAGTGGGATAATTAAGAAACTACATGATCTTCAGTTTCTGTCTTTGCTAAGTAAGAAAAAAAGTCCATTTGCCCAGAAAGGAAGTCCAAATGTTTCACCTTACTGTAAACTCTTAGAAGAGGAAAGAGGAAATAAAACTGCCATTTAAATGAGCTCTTGCTATGTTAATACTCTTCAGCGTGACTATGCTATGAATCAGCAAGTTTTGAAACTGAAATGACTGTTGAATCCTCCAGTCACAAAGCAAAGGTCTCCTCCTTGACTTGATCACATCTTTAACACTTATAAGATATAACAGCCCTGGGAGGTTGTGGGGCTTGGAGGTGATAGAGCCCCACTAGTAGCCCACAGGAATAGCTTGCTTGAGGTTCTAGTTTCGTGGGTAGGTGGGTGAGGAGCTTCATGTACCAGGGTGGAGATCCGGCTTGTCTGGCTCTCTCTTTCTCTGTGTCTCATGTGAAATTCTTTCTTTTCTCTTTCTCTGTGTCTCATGTGAAATTCTTTTTTTCTGATATGCAATAAAAATAAATCTAGACGGGGAAGACAGCATACAAGTTACTCAGAAAGACTCATGTCTGAGGCCCTGAGGTCTCAAGTTCAATCCCTAGCACCATCATAAGTTAGAGCTGAACAGTGCTCTGTTCTGTCTTTTTCTCTTATCTCTCTCATTAAAAAAATAAAAAATTAAATCTTTGAAAAGATTGCCTCTTAAAAAATTCCATTGCAATTAACAGCAGGAATGCACTATGACATGTATAGTAAAACAGTGAGATGCGGGGAGACGGGAGGTAGCGCAGTGGGTTAAGCGCACGTGGTGCAAAGCTCAAGGACTGGCAAAAGGATGGAGTCCCGGGCTCCCCACCTGCAGGGGAGTCGCTTCACAGGCGGTGAAGCAGGTCTGCAGGTGTCTATCTTTCTCTCCCCCTCTCTGTCTTCCCCTCCTCTCTCCATTTCTCTCTGTCCTATCTAACAACGACGACATCAGTAACAACAATGAAAAGCAACGAGGGCAACAAAAGGGAAAATAAATATAAACAAATAAACAGTGAGATGCGGGCGGGGGAGAAAGCATAATAGTTATGCAAACAGACTCTCATGCCTGAGGTTCCTAAGTCCCAGGTTCAATCCCCCGCACCACCATAAGCCAGAGCTGAGCAGTGCTCTGGTGTTTGTGTCTCTCTCTGCATCTCTCAAAAATAAAATTAATAATTAAAAAAAAACAATGAGATGCATATTCATGGCTCAGCTACCGGAGGCACAGTCCACAAAACCGTCTGTATGTGGTCTCGGGTAGTTTTCACATCATCCCACGAGAGAACCTGTCAATGTCACTACACTGATCACCCTGAGAGCCTGGCCGCCAAAATGACGTTCTCTACTGCGGGGATTTCCGCGACCGTGACACGCGCCACTTCCTGCCCGCTGTGAGTGTCGGTGACGTGGCAGGCGAGGCCGAGCACGGCCTTTCAGGGGGGTCGGGACACCCAGAGCTGTCAGGTGGCTTCAGGGTAGCCCCGCCGGGTGACTTGAGCGTAGCTACAGTAACCGCAGCGGTGAGTCCGGAGCCGGAAGTGCCACGTGTCCCTGCTGCGCCTGCGCGGCTGGCGCCTGACAGGCACTTCCGGCTGGGGCCTCCTCCTTCGCTGTCGGCTTGGCTGCCGCCTAGCAGACAGCCATTCCCGGTCCCACGGACCCGATTCCCAAAACCTCGGTTCCCAGGCCAGGCCGTGGCCGCCGGCGGACTGGGGGAGGATGAGGCGCTACGCCTAGGGGCCTGACGCGCCTCCTTCTCTCCTCCCCACCTTCAGCCCTAAGTCGTGAGCCCCCTCCCTTGGCTTCCAGCAGTCGTCTATCAGCTTTGCGCCGAGCGCTGTCGCAGTCCCCGGCCACCCCCTGCCGGCCCGGGTAGCCGCCCTCGTCATGTTCCAGCCGGGGATACCGGCCTCTGGCGGCGCCCCGACCGGCCTCCAGGCCCAGAACGGGGCGCCCCCCGCCTCGGGATCTGTCTACACCAACGGTGAGTGCCGCCGCGGGCGGGCGGGCGGGCGGGAGCAGGGTGCGCCCCGGCCCCCGGCTGGAGGAGAGTTGACCTTTGGGTGCAGCCGCCGCTGGAGGGGACAGGAGGAGGGTGACCTCTCGGCCGGGGTCTGGAGCGGCGGGTGCTGGCAGACTGGGCCACGGACACCGCGTGGGGATACACACCCGATGCCCTGGGCTGCTGGGCATAGTAATCTGTTTTATTCATGCATGCATTCTTGCATTCATTCATTTATTCGTTCGTGCATTCATTCAACAAGCCATCGATGAGCACTTGGTGTGTGCTGCGCCTCGTGTAGGCTCGGGCGAAGAATAGAGATGTGGATGTGCCTTCCGCCTCCCCGCTGTCTTCTCGGGAACCGAGTCGGGGCTCTCAGCCGCCGTGGGCTGGGGGTGGGGTGTGTGTGTGTTGGGGCGGGGGGCCGGGCTGAATGTGATGAACCAGCTGAATGAATGACTGTGCTTCGTGCGTCCAAGAACCGGACTTTACTTCCATAGCGCTTTGGCCGCCTTCGGCTGAGTTTTTCAAGAACCAATTAGAAGGGGGAGGAGCTGCTCTGATTTCCAGAGGTGTTGACATCACTTGTGGTTGGACGCAGCTCTGAAGCTCTGAGAGTGTACATGTGGCACTACTGTGGGCCATTTGATGTGAGAGTGTCTTCAGGTTATTTTTGTTTGTTTGTTTGTTTTTGTTTCTCCCAGGAATTCTTTAAATTGCCCTCCATTGTGGTATGTGCCACAATAATTATAATGGTAATACAGGCAGATTATTTATTTTGCCAACAGTTCGCCAAGTTACCAGTTTACCTATAAATCTTCGGTTTGTGGAAACAATGCTAAAAATACTTGAGCTGCCCAGGGGCATCTAAGGTTACCTTGAGGTTCAGGAAAATAGCCAATGACTAAAATTGCTAATTTACATTTTAAAAGAGAAGTCTACTGTCTTCTTTACAAAGAAGGCTTTAAAAGACTTTTTAAAACGTCACTGAGTAGGTAGAAGCAAAAATTAAGTGTGGGTAAGCACTGAAATCGTGTTAAATTGACTCCATTGTGCTCTTTCAAAATTATGGTAACAGATTTTGCAAACTGCGTTTTCTTGAGCAACATTTACACAGAGGATAAAAATCACATTAAGATGTTCATTTTAATAAAGCTCAAGAAAGAACATGCTTTAAGATAATATGTAAATTGAGATTTTATGTGAACTTTAAATGGCAAATATGCTTGTAAGTTTACTATGTAGTTGTGATAACTTGGAAATGTTAGAGGTATTTTGCCACTGGGATATGCTGTACTGGATATATTGTTATATGATGATCTGAAATAGTTTAACAGACATTGCATACCTTCCAGGTTCTGTTGTTGGGGGTATAAATAAAACTAGGAAAAAGTTCCCGCACAGTCCCCTAGAGCAAATGGGTATTCAAATAACGGAAAAATCACAGGACTTTTAAAAATAAATATATTTTTATTTATTTTACATGTCAAGAGCGAGAAGGCAGATCACACAGCTGGTACATGCTTCAGGCATGAGAGCACTATATTCTTTTAAAAAATATTTATTCCCTTTTGTTGCCCTTGTTTTATTGTTACTATTGTTGTTGGATAGGACAGAGAGAAATGGAGAGAGGAAGAGAAGACAGAGAGGGGGAGAGAAAGATAAAACACCTGCAGACCTACTTCACCGCTTGTGAAGCCACAAGCGACTCCCCAGGGGAGCCGGGGACTCCAACTGAGATCCTTACACCAGTCCTTGTGCTTTGTGCCACATGCTCTTAACCCGCTGCGCTACCACCTGACTCCCAAGAGCTCTATATTCTACCACTTGACCTATCACCTTGGTTGCCAAGTACATACCCTTTTTTTAATATGTATTTTTGTTTATTTTTTATTTTTTTAAATCTTTAAAATTATCTTTATTTATTTATTAGATAGAGACAGTCAGCAATCAAGAAGGAAGGGGGGTGATAGAGAGGGAGAGAGAGATACCTGCATCCCTGCTTCACCGCTTTGTGAAGCTTTCCCCCTGCAGGTGGGGACCGGGGGCTTGAACCTGAGTCCTTGCGCACTGTAGTGTGTACACTCAACCAGGTGTGCCACTGCCTGCCCCCACCAAGTACATACCCTTTAAAAGATGTAATTATAATGTAATTATAAGAATTTTAATTTTTTTTTTTTGCCTCCAGGGTTATTGCTGGTACTACAAATCCACTGCTCTTGGAGTCCATTTTTTTCCATTTATTTTTTTAATTTATATTTTTTATTGGATGGGAAGAGAGAAATTGAGAGCGGAGAGGAGCATAGAGAGAGGGAGAGAAAGATAGTCATCTGCATACCGTATTCACCTCTTGTGAAGTGACCCCCCTACAGGTGGGTACTGGGATGCTTGCACCAGGTCCTTGCACTGCTTACTGTGTGCCCTTTCTTCCTCCCTCCCTCCCTTTCCTCTCTTCCTCCTTTCCTTCCTTCCTTCCTTCCTTCCTTCCTTCCTTCCTTCTTTCCACCCTTTCCTCCCTCCCTCCTTTCCTTTTCTTTCTTTTTTCTTCATGTTCCTGGTAATGCTGGGGTGTTGGAGTCTCACCCACTAAAGTTTTTTTTTGGGGGGATTAATGGTTTACAGTTACAAAAATAAAATACTATAGTTTATAAATGTATAAAATTTCTCAGTTTTCAACATAACAATTCAAGACCTAGACCTAGAGGGCTAGGTCCCCTGACGTCATGTTCCAGAACCTGCCCCCTCCTTTCCACCCCAGTCCCTTTTTTTTTTTTTAAAGATATTTACTTATTCCCTTTTGTTGCCCTTGTTTTATTGTTGTAGTTATTATTGATGTCATTGTTGTTGGATAGGACAGAGAGAAATGGAGAGAGGAGGGGAAGATAGAGAGGGGGAGAGAAAGACAGACACCTGCAGACCTAGACCTGCTTCACCACCTGTGAAGTGACTCCGCTGCAGGTGGGGAGCTGGGGCTCGAACTGGGATCCTTTGCTAGTCCTTGTTCTTTTGTGCCACGTGCGCTTAACCCACTGCGCTACCGCCGGACTCCCCCCAGAGTCCTTTACTTTGGTGCAGTACACCAGAGCACTAAAGTTTTTTTGTATAACCATTATTTATCTCCCCAGCCTTTTTGCCAGTTGATAAGCTCCATTTCTAGGTTTCTGTTTTGTTTATGTTTTATTTATTTATTTTTAACAAGAGCACTGCTCAGTTCTGGCTTATAGTGTTGTGGGGGATTGAACCTGGGATTTAGGCTTGAGAGTCTCTTTGCATAACTATTACGCTATCTACTCCCACCTGTTGGTTGTTATTCTACCAGAGCACAGCTCAACTCTGGTTTATGGTAATACTGGGGATTGAACCTGAGACCTTTGGTGCCTCTGGCATAAAAGGCTGTTTGCATAATATTATGGTATCTCACTATCCCTGTTTTTGTTTATTTTGTTTTTGTAACGATATTCTTAGTAAAGTGAGTTAGGTCCTTTTAAGTTATAAGTCTTATATTAGTTTTCTTTACTGTTCATGCCATCACAAGTTGTGATGGAGAATTGGAGGGGAAGGTATGTACTCCCCTCAAATAGGTGAAGAAAAAGTTCAGTGCTGGAATCTAGTGTTATTGGCTTTGCTGTTAACTCTTTCAGTTATTGCAGTGTATATATACTCGAATGTTCTCAAGCTTTAATAAGTAGTTTAATAGCTAGCTTGCTTAAATTACATGCTACATTTCAATTGAAGCTCCAGATATTTTCAGACTACAATCAAAAGATCTAATAGTCCTGCCTTTTTCATTTTTCTGTGACTTGCTTTCATATTGTCTGGTGTCATTAATCCATCAGGCATCAAGACATTTCATTCTATGGTACATTGACACATTGTATTAGAATTTAAAGGTCATCTAGACAAGCTTTTCTAAGTCTTTGTGGAATTTGTATACATATATTTCCTTTATGAAATTTAAGAGTGAAACTGTAAGACCACTTAAACTGTCAGATAGTTATATAATTACTATGCAGTTTTAACTAGCTGACTTACTGATTTTTTAAATCAATTCGCAGCAGCAGTTAGAAACTGCATTTTTATTTTTTGTAATACTTATATGGTGTTGTTTCCATATGGATTAAAAGTACAAAGGATATTCTCTGTCTTCTGCCCACCTAGATTTCTTTGTTATATCTTACAGAATTATCCATGGTTTGAGATACCTTGATCACCTGTAGTTGGATAGTATGTATTAAAAGATATATTGAAGGAAATACATTGGGGAAATTGCTCAGCTGTTAGTGTTGGATTTACATGCTTAAGGTTGCTAGTTTGATCTCTCGCACCACATGTGCCAGAGTGCTGTTCTGATTTCTCTCTCTGCCTTTCTGTATGTCTTTGTGAAACTCTTTTATATGTAATACATAAAATTATTCATTTATGTATGTATGTGTTTATTTATTTATTTATTTTAATTGCCACCAGAGTTATTGCTGGGACTTGGTGCCAACTCTATGAATCCATCACTCTCAAAGTCCATTTTTCCTGGTTTTTTTTCTTCTAATTTTTATTTATTTATTTTTTTAAATATTTTATTTATTTATTAATGAGAAAGATAGGAGAGAGAGACAGAAATAACCAGACATCACTCTGGTACATGTGCTCCCAGGGATTGAACTCAGGACCTCATTCTTGAGAGTCTAGTGCCTTAGCCACTGCACCACCTCCTGGATCACTAATTTTTTTTTTTTTTTATTAGGCAGGGAGAAATTAAGAGGGGATGGGGAAATAGAGTGAGAGAGAAAAAGATAGATGCCTGCAGACCTGCAGGTAAGGAGTGGGGGCTTGGACCCCGGTCCTTGTGCTTAGTGATATGTGCACTTAACCAACCAGGTGTGCCACCACCTGGCCCCCCCTTTTTACAAAGATATATTTAAAGTGACAGAGGAGTGAAAGAAAAAACCCACAGTCATTTAATTTTTTTTCTTTCTTTTTTAAAAAATTTCTTTATTGGGGAATTAATGTTTTACATTCAACAGTAAATACAATAGTTTGTACATGCATAACATTTCCCAGTTTTCCATATAACAATACAACCCCCACTAGGTTCTCTGTCATCCTTCTTGGATCTGTATTTTTCCACCACCCACCCCAGAGTCTTTTACTTTGGTGCAGTATGCCAATTCCAGTTCAGGTTCTACTTGTGTTTTCTTTTCTGATCTTGTTTTTCAACTTCTGCCTGAGAATTTTGTTTTTAATCAGAGCACTGTTCAGTTCCAGCTTAGGGAAGTGCCAGGGCTTGAACTTGGGACCTTGGAACATCAGGCACAAAGGTTTTTTTTGTACCAAAGTATTGCTCAACTCTGGTTTATGGTGCTGTGAGGGATTGATCCTGGCAACTTGGAGCCTCAGACAATCTGTTTGAATAACTATTATGTTATCTCCCCCCACACCCCATTATGCTATCTCCCAGGCCTTCATTGAACTTTTATTACACTATATTATTGGGTTGTCAGAAATGTCATGACAATTTTCAATGTTTTTCTATGAAAAAATGTATGATGGCTTTTGTGCAACCCAGTATTATAGTGGTTCTTTATAATATAATATCATTGTAATTGTTGTTAATCTTAGACTGTCCACTTTATACGTTTATAATAGGTATGTAGAAGAACATGGCGTTTGATACCCTTCACATTTCAGATGCCCATTGGGTGTCTTATCATCTGTGGATAAAGGGCAACTACTATAATTTTTTTTTTTTTTTTTACCAGAGCATTGCTCAGCTCTGGTTTATGGTGGTGCTGGATATTGAACCTGGGACTATACAGCCTCAGGCATGAACTGTTTGCATAACCATTATGCTATCTACCCCTGCCCACTACTATGGTATCTCTGTTCCCACTGGATTGTAATCCTATAAAAGCAAGGATATTTGCTTTTACACATCATCTGTTCAGCTTCCTACATAGTCTAGTATATTTAATTAACTTTATGTATTTTATATGAGGTTGAGTTTCTCACAAGAAAGAGAAGACCAAACAAAGCACCTGAGAGCCTCAGACTTGCTGGTCCAGCATGCTCCTCTTTGAGGCATTTCCCTGACTACTAGTACATTTTAGAAGATGTCGAGTTTTTTTTTCTCCAGGGTTATTGCTGGGGTTCAGTGCCTGCACCATGAATCCACTGCTCCTGGAGGCAATTTTCCCCCCTTTTGTTGCCCTTGTTGTGTAGCCTTGTGGTTATTATTGTTGGTGTCTTTCATTGTTGGATAGGAGAGAAGTAGATAGAGGCGGGGAAGATAAAGAAGGGGAAAGACAGACACCTGCAGACCTGCTTCACCGCTTGTGAAGTGACCCTTTTGCAAGGGGGGAGCCGGGGGCTTGAACGCGCTTAATCCACTGCGCTACATTTCTTATTGCTGCTTTTTTTAAATTGTTGTAGTCATTGTTGGATAGGACAAGAGAGAAATGGAGAGAGGGGAGAGAAAGTTAGACACCTGCAGACCTGCTTCACCACCTGTGAAGTGACTCCCCTGCAGGTGGAGAGCCTGGGGCTCGAACCAGCATCCTTTTTCCTGTCCTAGTGCTTTGCGCCACGTGTGCTTAACCCGCTGCGTTACCGTCCGACTTCCCATAAAATAATTTTTTAAATGTTTAAATTCTTAAAAAAAATTTTCATTTTTTCATTTCAATTCAAAGAATTTTCATTGATTTAAACTTCAAAGTGTCCCTTTTAACTTCTGATTGAAGAATTTTCTCAAACTTGCATCTTAATGAATAGTTCATTGATCCTAAGGTGGGGGGAAAATTTTTTTTCTCACAATTCAGATTCTTGGAGACAGTGAGTTGACTAGTAATAGTTTGCTTGCTTCTCCTGTCTCATCTATCTGAAAAAGCCAATGTGGGGTGGTGAAATTACACATGTGCAAGCCCCCAGTCAATCACGCTCACACACACATGCACACACGCATATATATACACACACACACATACACACCTTGCTTCTTGGCATCAGAATATTTTCTTTCTCAAATTCGTAAGTGAAAATTTTCATTAATGGCTTTTGTACTGTTCTTGTAGTCATTCTTCTGGTCCTGTAAAAGACTGTATTTGTAAGAAAAAAAATCTAATTGCTTAATGAATTTTCAGTCTTTATAATATCAAAAGGCAGATACACTAACCAAATTATTATTATTATTATTATTATTGCCTCCAGGGTTATTGCTGGGGCTGGGTGCCTGCATTATGAATCCACTGCTCCTGGAGGCCATTTTCCCCATTTTGTTGCCTTTGTTATTGTTGTCATTGCTGTCATTATTGTTGGATAGGACAGAGAGGAATAGAGAGAGGAGGAGGAGAAGACAGAGGGGTAGAGAAAAGCACCTGCAGACCTGCTTCACTGTTTGTGAAGTGAGGGACGTCAGGTGCACTCAGACCACCATGTGCACTTAACCCACTGTGGTACTTCTCAGACACCCCCCCCCCCCCATTTATTGTCTTGATAGTAAAAGAGACGGAGGGACTGGGTGGTGATGCACCTGGTTGAGCGCACATGTTACAATGCACAAGGATCCGGTTCAAGACCCCGGTCCCTATCTGCTAGGGGGAAAGCTTTACAAGTGATGAAGCAAGGCTGCAGGTCTCTCTCTCTTTCCCTCTCTTTTTCCTCCTTCCCTCTTAATTTCAAGAGAGTTTTTAAAAATATTTACTTATATTATCATTTATTTTTTTAATTTAGTTTATTTATTTTGGCTCCGGGGTTATCACTGGGGCTCAGTGCCAGCACTACAAATCTACTCGTCCTGGAGGCTATTTTTTCCATTTAATTGGATAGGACAGAGAGAAATTGAGTGAGATGGGGGAGAAAGAGAGGGAGAGAAAGATAAACGTCTGTAGATCTGCTTCATTGCTTGTGAAGCTTTCTCCCTGCATGTGGGGAGCAGGTGTTCAAATCTGGATCCTTGCATGGGTCCTTACACTTTGTACTATGTGCTCTTAATGGGGTGCACCACTGCCTGGCCACTTATTTATTTGTTTATTTTATGGGACAAAGAGAAATTGAAAGAGAGCAGACAGAGAAAGAGAAAGTCATCTGCAACACTGCTTTACCACTAGTAAAGCTTCCCCATTGAAGGTAGGGACTAGGGGCTTGAACCTAGGTCTTTTTGCACATTGTAATGTGTGCACTCAAGCAAGTGTGCCACCACCTGTCCCCTTATTTTTATTTTTACCAGAGCAGTGCTCAGCTCTGAGTTATGGTGGTGCTGGGGATTGAACCTGGAAACTCAGTCTCAAGCATGAAAGTTTTTTGCATAACCATTATGCTCTCTCCCCAGTCATGTTATAGTTTTTTTTCCCATGCTGTAGTTATATATATATATATATAATTTATCCCCTTTTGTTGCCATTGTTGTTTTATTGTTGTAGTTATTATTGTCGTTGTTATTGATGTCGTTGTTGTTGGATAGGACAGAGAGAAATAGAGGAGGGGAAGACAGAGAGCGGAAGAGACAGATAGACACCTGCGGGTGGGGAGTCGGGGGCTCACACTGGGATCCCTGCACCGGTTCTTGTGCTTTGTGCCACGTGTGCCTAACCTGCTGCATGCTGTAGTTTTTTTTTTATTATTATTTTAAATATTTATTTTCCCTTTTATTTTGTTGCCTTTGTTTTATTGTTGTAGTTATTATTGTTGTTATTGATGTCATCTTTGTTGGATAGGACAGGGAGAAATGGAAAGAGATAGGGAAGACAGAGAGGGGGAGAGAAAGACACCTGCAGACGTGCTTTACTGCCTGTGAAGCGACTTCCCTGGAGGTGGGGAGCTGGGGGCTCAAACCGGGATCCTTAGGCTGGTTCTTGAGCTTTGCACCACATGTGCTTTACCCGCTGCGCTACTACCCGACTTCCCCCATGCTGTAGTTTTTAAGGAATTGATATATTCATTCGTTTATTAAAAGGCCAGAGTATTACTCTGACACATGCAATGCTGGGGATCGAACTTGGGACCTCATGCTTGATTAAGAGTCCAACAGTTTGGGGGTCGGGCGGTGGCGCAGTGGGTTAAGCGCATGTGGCGCAAAGCGCAGGGACCGGCATAAGGATCCCGGTTCGAGTCCCCGGCTCCCCACCTGCAGGGGAGTCGCTTCACAGGCGGTGGAGCAGGTCTGCAGGTGTCTATCTTTCTCTCCCCTTCTCTGTCTTCCCCTCCTCTCTCCATTTCTCTCTGTCCTATCCAACAACGAATTGCGTCAACAAGGGCAATAATAATAGCCACAACGAAGCTACAACAAGGGCAACAAAAGGGGGAAAAAAATGGCCTCCAGGAGCGGTGGATTCATGGTGCAGGCACCGAGCCCAGCAATAACCCTGGAGGAGAGAAAAAAAAAAAAAAAGAGTCCAACAATTTATTCAGTCTTCTATCTCCTGGGCTGCTTTGCCATATTTTTTAAAATACTGCTTTTTTGGAGGGGGGCTAGAAATAAGAATAAAATAAATGAGGAAAATACCTCTTTTGTTTATAAGACTAATTTTTTTTTCTTTTCTTTTTGGAAGGTCCTGTCCAAAATACGCTGATGTCTTCACAAGTGCCAGTGAGCCAAGAATATAATTCTCAGTTTCCAGGATCCTACCCTCATCTAATACCAGCAAAGACTTTGAATCCATCCTTGGGACAGTCTAACTATGGTGGTTCTCAGACTGTTTATCCTCCATTGAGTAATTATCAGGGATCTGGGCAGACTCTCAGTAGACCACCTGTGGCTTCTAATCCACCAACACTCCATAGTGGTCCTGTTCCTCAAATTCCACCACCTACTTCTCAGAACCCCGCTGCCACACCTATGCCTTCTGGTAGCTATCTTCCTGGAGGAGCCGGTGTACCACCACCTTTGAATTGGCAATTTAATTATTCATCCACGGGATCACAGACAAACCATAGTCTTAGTGTTTCATCCCAAGCAACTCTGGCTGGGAATACAAATTTTACACCAAGTCGTCAATATGCTTCTTCTGGAGAGCCTTCAAGTCAGAACAACTTCATAAAACCAGGTAGAGTTCTTAAAATGGGGAAATGGGAAGCTTGCTTGTTTAGATGCTTGAATTGCTATTTCAACCCATAAGAGTATGTAGAATACTAATGAAAAAATCATTATTAATCTTTTTTTAAAAGTATATTTTATTAATTAGAGGCAGAGAAAACTCGAAAAGGAAGAGGGAGATAGAGAGGGAGAGAGACAGAGGTACCACTTGTGAAGTTTCCACCCTGTAATGGGGGGCTGGGGACTTGAGCCTGGGACCTTGTACACCGTGACATGTTTGCTCAACTGGGTACACCACTGCCTGACCCCCAATCCTTGATCTTCAACCTCTCACTTAACTTAAAATTATGGTCAGGGGGGCTGGGTGGTGGTGCACCTGGTTGAACCTACACACTACCATGCACAAGGATCTGGGTTCAAGCCCCTGGTCCCCACCTGTAGAGCTAAGAGCTTCATCAGTGGTGAAGCAGTTGCTATCAGTATGTTTTTCTTTTACTGCCTGTTTCCTTCTCTCACTTTCACTCTGTTCTATCAAATAAAATAAAGAAAAAAAAATCATGGGCTGTTAGGTGGGAGAGCTTACCATGCTTGGGGACCTGGGTCCATGCCTCTGGTACCACACGGGAACACCAAGCACCAGGGCAAGGGGAAGCAAGCTTCATAGGCATTGAAGTGGTTCTAGCTCTTCCTCTTGCTTGGGGGGGGGGGGGGGGAGTCTCATGGGAGCTGTAGAATCTGGCTGCAGGTGTGGGTGATAAGATGAGACTATGTTTTGTTTCTTTTCTTTGAAGGTATCTTCTTTGAGTTATCCTCAATATTTCTAGGATTCAGGGGTGCACAGAGAATCATTTCTTTAACAATTACTGGGGGCCTGGCAGTGGCACACCTGGTTGAGTACACATGTTTTCTTGCTCAAGGACCCAAACTCATGCCCTACTTGCCATATGCAGGGGAGGTGCTTCACAAGTGATGAAGCAGGTGTGCAGGTGTTCTTTATATCTCCCTCTCTGCATGCCCCCTCCCTTCTCAATTTCTCTCTCTCATCAGATAGAAGAGAAATTTTCAAAAGTAAATAGACCCCCAGGAGTGATAAATTCATCATGCTGGTATTGAACCCCAGCAACAACTCTGTTGGCAATAAGAGAAGAGAAAAGAGAGAGTAGGGAGTCAGGCTGTACCGCAGTGGGTTAAGTGCACATGGCCTGAAACTCGACCAACTTAAGGATCCTGGTATGAGCCCCCAGCTCCCCACCTGCAGGGTGGTCTCTTCACAAGAGGTGAAGCAGGTCTGCAGGTGTCTGTCTTTCTTTCCCTATCTCTGTCTCCCCCTCCTCTCTCCATATCTTTCTGTCCTATCTGGCAACAACATCAAAAGCAACAATAATAATAACCACAACCATGATAAAAACAAGGGCAACAAAAAAGGAAAACAAATAAGAAAATTTTTTAAATTTTATTTCTTTATTGGGGAATTAATGTTTTACATTCAACAGTAAATACAATAGTTTGTACATGCATAACATTCCCCAGTTCCCCATATAACAATACAACCCCCACTAGGTCCTCCGTCATCCTTCTTGGACTTGTATTCTCTCCACCCACCCACCCCCACCCCAGAGTCTTTTACTTTGGTTTGATACGCCAATTAGTAAATAAATATTTAAAAAAAAAGAAAAGAGAGAGGAAATTAATCACTGCTTTTAAAAAATTGGATTTTATTTTGTACCCTAGGGAAATTTAACTTCTTTTTGTTCTTGATCTTAGACATTGATCAGCTTTTTATTATGTTCTAGTCAGGTTTTGGCCCCATAAACTGTAGTATCCTGGAGCAGCAAGTCAAACAAATAATATTTTTAGAGTACTGGATGTTGTTGAAGACAGCTATAATCACAAAGTAGAGGAAAGATACACCCTCCACACACAACACTTCAACTGTGGTGTATGATGGTGGAGTTTAGAAATTTAGGATTGAGGGAGTCGGGCAGTAGTGCAGCGGGTTAAGCACAGGTGGCACAAAGACCCGTGTAAGGATCCCGGTTCCAGCCCCCGGCTCCCTACCTGCAGGGGAATCGCTTCACAAGTGGTGAAGCAGGTCTGCATGTGTCTGTCTTTCCCCCTCTCTGTCTTCCCCTCCTCTCTCCATTTCTCTCTGTCCTATCCAACAACGACATCAATAACAACAACAGTAATAACTACAACAATAAAACAAGGGCAACAAAGGAGAATAAATAGATTTTTAAAAAATATTTATTTATGGGAGTCGGGCTGTAGCGCAGCGGGTTAAGTGCAGGTGGCGCAAAGCACAAGGACCGGCATAAGGATCCCGTTTCGAACCCCGGCTCGAACCCTGGCTCCCCACCTGCAGGGGAGTCGCTTCACAGGCGGTGAAGCAGGTCTGCAGGTGTCTATCTTTCTCTCCTCCTCTCTGTCTTCCCCTCCTCTCTCCATTTCTCTCTGTCCTATCCAACAACGACGACAACAACAATAATAACTACAACAATAAAACAACAAAGGCAACAAAAGGGAATAAATAAATAAAATAAAATATTTTTTAAAAAAGTTCTGAAGTTGTTAAAAAATTTTATTTATTTATTTTCTTTTGTTGCCCTTGTTGTCGTATTGTTGTAGTTATTATTGATGTTGTCGTTGTTGGATAGGACAGAGAAATGGAGAGAGGAGGAGAGAAAGATAGACACCTGCAGACCTGCTTTACCACGTATGAAGCGACTCCCCTGCAGGCGTGGAACTGGGGGCTCGAACCGGGATCCTTCCGCAGGTTAATGCGATTCACGCCACGTGCGTTTAACCCGCCGAGCTACCGCCCGACTCCCTAATTTTTAAAAATTTAGGATAGAGGGACTTGGGCGGAAGCGCAGTGGGTTAAGCGCACGTGGTGCAAAGCGCAAGGACTGTGGAAGGATGCCGGTTCAAGCCCCCGGCTCCCTACATTCAGGGGAATCGCTTCACAAGCGGTGAAACAGGTATGCAGGTGTCTTTCTTTCTCTCCCCCTCTATCTTCCCCTCCTCTCTCCATTTCTCTCTGTCCTATGTGCAGATGGGGAGCCGGGGGCTTGACGCCAGTCCTTGCATTTTGCGCCGCATGCACTTAACCTGCTGCGCTACCGCCTGACTCCCTACAAGCATTCCTATGTGTTGGCCAGTGGCGCAAACTCAGCTTCTTGATGATGTACATACTCTTATTGACAGTGATGTAGGTTGTGTCTCTTTCTCCCTCTGTTTTTCTTTGTCTTTATCATTAAAAAATAAAGGGGAAAAAGTGGCCTCTTGGATCACTGAAGTCCTCCTACAGTGTTGAGTCCCGAAATAACTCTGGTAGGAAAAAGATTGCTTTGACTATTTTGAGTCCTTTGCATTTTCTAAGAATTTTAGGATAAGCTTGTTAGTTTTTGCAAAAAGACAGCTAGGATTTTGATAGGTATTGCATTGAATCTGTTTATCAGTTTGGGAAGAAAACTGTATGTTTTTGGACTTTAGTATTTTTATTGAAAATTTTTTTCTTTATTTTTATTTTATTTTGGGTAGAGACAGAAATTGAGAGGGGGAGATAGAGGAGGAGAGAGAGAAAGAGTGAGGGAGGGGGAGAGAGAGAGAAAGAAACTGGCAGCACTACTTCATCACTTATGAAGCTTCCCACCTTCAGGTGGAAATATCAGAGTCTTGAACCTGGATCCTTGCCTGCTGTAACATGTGTGCTCAACCAGGTTTGCCACCACCCAGTCCCCAAGTCTTTTATTTTTCCGTAGATTTATTTTTATTGAGCCAGAGGGGGGAAAGGGGAAAGAGAAAACTAGATTATCACTGTGGCATGTGTGATGTCTGAGATTGAGTTTAGGACCTCATGTATTATAGTCTGATGTCACCTAGGCCTACTTTTTCATTGGGGTAAAGGGTTCCACCTCAGGTGCTATGATACACCCATGTGGTCTAGAACTTGAATGTGGGAGAGAAACACACGCAAGTGGTGACACAGGGCTGTAGGTGTGTGTGTATGTGTGTGTGTGTGTGTGTGCTGAGAGCAGTGAATTGTGCAGGCACAGAACCAGTGATAACCCCAGTGACAAAAGAGAGAAAGACACTACAACACAGAAGCTTCTTCCAGTGTGGTGGAGGCTGGGCTCAAACCTGGGCCCCACACATGGCAAATCATGTACACTATCCAGGCGAACTATTTTGCCAACCCTAGTGGGTTGTCTTATAAAACAGTGGTTTAAGTGTCCTTACAATGTTGTTTAAACCATTATTGAAAATAAAATTCTTCAGATACCAGGTGATAGTTCACCTACAAAATCTGAGTTCAGACCCTGATACCACATATGAACACCACAGCATTTGGGGAAGCTTCTTGGCTGCTGGATTAGTGCTATATTTCCCCCTCTTTGTCTTTCTGTTTTTCTATATACCCACACCAAGAATATGAAAATAACCGTTGGCCAGTAACAGTGGAATTGTGTATGCATGAGACCTCAGAACCACAAACAAGCAAAGTAAATTATTGGATAAATATTAAACAGTGTAAAACCTTACTGTCTCCTTCTCCTCAACCCCATGGTGAACTTTGCCACTATGTAGTTTCACCACTCCAGGCCACTCTTTCTCTCCCCCCGCCCCCATTCAGAGGGAGAGAGCCCTTGCATTGAAACTGGTCCTGAAGCTTAAACCTAGACCAAATACTTGGCAGTGTAGACACCCTGCCCTGTGAATGGTCGTCTCTCTAGTCCTATAATCTCATTTTTAACAAATGAAGCCAAGTGAATAAAACTTAGATGATTTTCAGTAGCCACAATACTTTGTAGTTTTAGAATGATAACTATAAACCTAATTGCCACTGATTGTATGCACTCTAATAAAATTTTAGGGCCAGAGAGATAATTCATTGCATTGGGCTCATGCCCTGACACATGTGGGTGCCCTGACACATGTGGGGTCCCAGTTCAAGCTCTGGCACCACATGGAGGTGCCTTGACACCAGGGGACCTCTAGTGTTGTGGTGTCTCTATCACTCTGTGTCTCTGTCTGAATGAAAAAGCAACCTGGAAGCAGTGAAATCATACATGATTCAGACCCCAGCTTCACAGCAGCAAAAACATTTATTTTCATTTCTACTAGAATATTTGATATGGAGGAGCCAGGTGGTGGCACACCTAGTTGAGCACACATGTTATAGTGCACAAGGACCCAGGTTCAAGCCCCTGGTCCCTACCTGCAGGGAGGAAGCTTTACAAGTGGTGAAGCAGGGTTACAGGTGTCTGTCTCTTTCCCTCTCTATCTCCCCCTTCCTCTTTATTTCTGGCTGTCTCTATCAAATAAATAAAGATAATTACTATTATTTTTTTTTAAAAAAAGAACATTTGATGTGGCCTGGTAAGCATAATTAGGGCAGAGGACATAGCTGAGCAGTGAACTAGTATGCCTTAGGCCCTAAAGGTCCCAAGTTCAAGCCCCATCATTATGATATGTCAGAGTTGAGCAGTACTTTGATTCCCTTCTTTCATAAACACAAACAATTGACATGGGAAATTTGCAGTGGATAGAGTGACAGCAAAAACTGTGCTCATCAAACTAAACTAAGAATGATACTTTATTGTCCTTATTTCTACTGATAACTCACTGCCACAATTCAGTTTACTATGAAGACAGTAAACCTTGACTACTGTAAAAATGCTTCTATGTGATATCAAAAGTCCTGAGTTCAGTGCTGGACATTGCATATGCCAGAGTGATGCTCTGGTTCTAATAAGTTAAATCTTCAAAATTAATAAATTAAAAATAAAAATAATAAGACATTATTTAAGGATGCTGGTTTTGTATTTATTGGCTTTAATAATTGACAAGTAAGAATTTGGTGGTAGGAAAGACTTGGAAATAGACTACTGGCTTTTGTTTTAACTTAATAATAATAACCATTATTATTATTAATAGTGTATCAGAACACTGCTCAACTCTGGCTTATGGTAGACTTCTGAGTTTCAGGCATGAAACTGTTGTGTAAACCACTGTGATATTTCCCCAGCTCTTAAATTCTTAAGTGACATATAAAAGGCCTTTGTTTCCACAGGTTCTGAGCCATTAGTGAATCCACCTCTGCCTACCATTTTACAACCAGGAGCTCCTCCTGGGCCCCCTCCAACTGGAAGACCTTCTCCAGTGAGGGCTCTCACTCCTCAGAAATTATCCCATAGACCTATGCCCCCACCTTCATTTAATTCAGCTACCAACCAAGAAGAAGGTAAGCATGGCAAAAACCTAAATTACGATTCTAGATCTTAAAAGGTATGATAGAATGGAAGGGGTCTGATAGAATGGAAGGATAAGTATCAGAATTCTATGTCTCACAGAAGTAGAACCTGAAATGGAATTGGCATATCACACCAAAGTAAAAGACTCTGGGGTGGGTGGGTGGGGAGAATACAGGTCCAGGAAGGATTCAGAAGACCTAGTGGGGGTTGTATTGTTATATGGGAAACTGGGTAATGTTATGCATGTACAAACTATTGTACTTACTGTTGAATGTAAAACATTAATTCCTGAATTTTAAAAAAAGTGAAAAAAAATTCTCTGTCTCTGCATCATATTTCCTCATTAAGTCAAAGTTTTTTGTGTTTATGAAATATATTTTATCCACATATAGACAACACACATAATTAGAAATTCATGAGATCACTTTTTTCTTTTTTTTATATTTATTTATTTTCCCTTTTGTTGCCCTTATTTTTTATTATTGTTGTAGTTATTGTTGTTATTGATGTTGTCATTGTTAGGACAGAGGGAAATGGTGAGAGGAGGGGAAGACAGAGGGGGAAAGAAAGATAGACACTGCAGGCCTGCTTCACCACCTTCCCCTACAGGTGGGGCCTGGGGGCTTGAACCCTGGTCCTTTTATTTTGTAACATGTACGCTCAACCAGGTGTGCCACCACCACCAGGCCCTGGATGTATATACTTTTATGAAATCCACAATGGACTATCCTTTAGAAGTCTAAAAAAAATTATTGAAACTTTTGCATATCTAAAAACTTGCAACATTTGAATTTTTTATATATATTTTATTTTTTTGGTGGAGCTAAGGCTTCATGAATGTGTGATTTCACCACTCTTGGGGTAATTTTTAAAAAAATATATATTACTTATTTATTAATGAGAAAGATAGGAGGAGAGAAAGAATCAGACATTACTCTGGTACATGTGCTGCCAGGGATTGAACTCAGGACCTCATGCTTCAGAGTCCGATGCTTTATCCACTGTGCCACCTCTCGGAACACTTTTTTTTTTTTTTTTTAAAGATTTATTTATTTATTTATTTATTCATGAAAAAGACAGGTGGAGAGAAAGAACCAGACATTACTCTGGTACATGTGCTGCCGGGGATTGAACTCCAGACCTCATGGTTGACAAGCCAATGCTTTATCCATTGTACCACCTCCCAGACCACTTTTTTTTTTTTTTTAAACAGCACTGCTCAGCTCTGGTTTGTAGGAAAAAAAAAAAAAAAAATTCCAGGGATTAAACCTGGAATTTTAGAGCCACAGGCATGAGGGTATCTTTGCATAACTATTATACTTTCTCCTCCACCCACTTTTTTCATTCATATAGAGAATAAGAGAAGGGGTAGGCAGTGGCACACCTGGTTAAGCGCACATATTACGGAGCACAAGAACCTAGCTTCAAGTCCCTGGCCCCCACCTGCAGGGGGAAAGCTTCTCGAGTGGTGAAGCAGGGCTGCAGGTGTCTGTCTTTCTCCCTCTCGATTTTTCTCAGTCTCTATTCAATAATAAATAAATAAACATATATATAAAAGAGAAAATAAGATAGAGGGAAGGAGAGACATCATGATATCAGAGCTGCTCTCCCAGCCCCATGCTTGTGTGGTGCTGGGGCTTGAAACTGGGCTGTGTGCATGACCTGGTGAGCTAACTCTTGGTCCCTGCAATTTGTATTTCAGCATTTAACATTTTCCTGAGCTGTGGTTTATAGTTTTTGCCACTTAGAAAATTATCTTAAATTTTACACACTAGCAAAAATCTTGAAGAAATTATAATCATTGTCCTTTTTTTAAGATAGTTTTATTTATGTGTACTTTTTTACCAGACCACTGTTCAATTCTGGCTTATAGTGGTGTGGGTGTTGAACTGTGGACATTGGAACCTCAGGCATGAGAAGTCTGCTCTGGGGTAGATAGCATAATTGTTATGCAAAGAGACTCAGGTCTGAGGCTCCAAAGTCCCAGGTTTAATCGCCCTCACTGCCATAAACCAGAGCTGAGCAGTGCTCTGCTTAAAAAAAAAGAAAAGTCTGTTTGAATAATCATTATGCTATCTCCCCCACCCCAATAATTGTTCTAATTTAAATATTTGGCAAACTTTTCTCCTTAGGTATTACATCAAATACCAATAATGGATCTATGATGACTCACAATAGTTACGATGAAATTGAAGGTGGTGGCTTCTTGGGTGAGATGCTATGAAAGATCTAAATATATATGTATGTGTTTATTGCAGAAGCAAAGAAAATTTAATGTTCATGTAATACATCAGCACTATCTCGAATTTTTTATCTTGATAAATTTAGATTTTGTTCCCTTCAGAATTGAGATTATAAACATTACTATTATTATTAATGACTATGGAATATTTTTGTTTAGATCTAAATGCATCTAATCAGTTGAACTAGAATTTTTGTGTTTGTAACTATGTTTACTATGTTTGCAACATTAGATTTACAGTTATTGCTATCACATCATTCATACTTGTTTTATTTTACGTATTTATCAAAAGTATGAAATTATTCAAAAGATCTTAGGAGTTGTCATTCCTATAATCTGATAAATTTGTGTTGATTTAAGGTAGTATGGAATATAAAATTGGACTTAAAAGTTAATCTTCTTTCTAGCAACACCACAATTCACTACTAAGAATCCCACAATGAGCAGAAATGTTGGATATTCATATCCCTCCTTACCACCTGGTTATGAGAACACAGCACCACCTGGTACTGCTGGAGTGCCACCTCCTATGAATTACCCTAGTGGGCCACAGCCCTTTACTCAGGTAATTTTTTTTTTTTAACAACCCATTATCTATGTTTGGTTTAAATTATACGCACTTGAAAAGTCTTATTTGAATTAACTTAACATCTGATTTACCATTATAAGATTTTAGGAATATAGTTCTTTTTTTTTTTTTTTAATTTTTTTTATTTAAGAAAGGATTAATTAACAAAACCATAGGGTAGGAGGGGCACAACTCCAAGGAATATAGTTCTATACACCACTAAGAAGTAATGGCTTACAGGACAGTTGTTGACACATGGTTACAGTTTCTTATCTCATGATAAATTTCTACTCAATACTCCTACAACAGACTCAAGTTCCTCTTCATCATCTATCCACATGTTATTTTTATATGATTTTTTTCAAGATCATTTATTTTAGTTATCTTTACATATGAGTGAAACCATTTGATAGTTTTCTCTCACTTATTACGAATGAAAAAAATAGGGTACTACAGTGAATAATTTTTTTCAGTTTTATTGAGAAATAGTTGATGATGGTTATTATGGGAGGGGCACAAAGCTACAATAGTGGGTGAAGTGTGGAACCATTTCCCTGTAATCTTATAATCTTGTAGATCATTATGAAGTCACTTGTTAAAAATAAAGGGAGGAGGCAGGGGAAGTAAAGGGAGAGTGAGAGAGGAGATAATTGACTATATAAGTTTAAGGAATATAGCATGCTGATTTTATTTACAGGTATGTGAAATGATTACAATAGTAGAGTCACCTAATAACCATCTTCTAATATAGGTGACATAGAAAGAAAAGAAAGTACTTGGAGATAGTTCACCCAGGGGTTCCTGCCTTATCAGGCTTGAATCATGGGGGGTGTTCCACAGATGATGGGATCAGTCTTCCTCTCTGTCTACTTCTGAAATTTTAAAAAGAATTCAGGGGGTAGATGGGAACCTAACTGGTGCAGTGGAATCTCTTATGTATGAGAGCATGGTACTGCCAAAATAATTAAGTTAAAAATAGAAAGAAAAAAGGGGGGGGGCAGGCCGTAGTGCACCGCATATGGCGCAAAGTGTAAGGGCTGGCATAGGGATCCCAGTTTGAGCACCGACTCCCCACCTCCAGGGCAGTCACTTCACAAGTGGTGAAGCAGGTCTGCAGGTATCTGTCTTTCTCTCCCCCTCTCTATCTACCCCTCCTCTCTCCATTTCTCTGTCCTACCCAACAACGATGACATCAGTAACAACAACAACTACAAAAATAAAATAAGGGCAACACAGGGGAATAAATAAATATTTTTTTAAAAAGAGAGAAGACAGGGGAAGAGAAAGATAGACACCTACAGATTTGCTCCACCACCCTCTCTGTCTTCTCTCTTGATTCCTCTTTTTCCTATCCAACAACAGCAGCAGTAACAACAAGGGCAACAAAATGGGAAACATGGCCTCCAGGAGCAGTGGATTCATAGTGCAGACATCGAACCCCAGCGATAACCCTTGAGGCAAAAAAAAAGGGGGGGTGGGGAATTCTCCTTGTTAGGAAAGTTTCCAGGAATATTTTTAGATACCACATAGTGTTAGCTATAATCCCTATGGACATTTTATAATGAACATATTTTTTTTTTTGGTCACAATTGTTTTGTTTCTCTCTCTCTCTATGTCTCTTTCTCTCTCTCTCTGTGTATGTGTGTGTGTGTGAGAGAGAGAGAGACAGAGAGAGAGAGAGACAGAGAGATCAAAGCACCAGAACTTTCTTCCTCCAGTGCTATGGGACTTCCATATGTGTTGGTGGCTCAAACCTGTGTCATGTATATGACAGATGAACTATATTGCCAACTGCTATAGTGAACATTTTCAACCAGTTAGAATAATAATGTTTCATAAAGCCTTCACTTTCTACATCTCTAGACCAAAAGATTGATCAGGGTATCTAGATTAAAGTGTTGTTATTGAAAATGAAGTTCTTAATGTTTGCAACTGAAAACGTTATAAAGACTAATTACTATGAAATTATATATCTTTAGACTCCTTTAGGTGCTAATCATTTAACTGCAAGCATGAGTGGATTAAGTCTACATCCAGAATGTCTGAGAGTTACCAATCTTCTTCAAGACAGAAACATGCTTCCACCAACACCTTTACAGCCTCCAGTTCCAAATTTGCATGAAGACCTCCAGAAACTTAACTGTAACCCAGAGTAAGACTTATAAAAACATCTTTACTGTGACATTTTGCTTGTTATAGATGTTTTTTTTTAGTATCATTTCTTAACTTTTATGTGCTATAAAAATTCATTAACTTACATAAATAGTTCTTAATGTAGAAATCAGAACTCTGCTGCTCAACTGACTGAGATTTGAAATGTTCTAAGAAAGGGCTGACACGATAGCTGCCCTGCAAAGGTACTCCAGCTTTGTCATATGCACGACTCAGGTTCAAGACCAGCCCCACTGTATTAGAGGAGCTTCAGTGGTGTGGCATCGTTTCCTCTCTTCCTATTTGTCTGTCTGAAGAGTTGGCTTAAAATGATGAGACCCCGGCAATGACAAATCTTTTGAAAAGGAATGTTTTGAGCTGGCAAAGTAGCTCATTTGGATAGTGTGTAATGCAGTTTTGAACCTGACAGTCACTGCATTAAAGGAAACTTCTCTGCTGTGATTTCTCTCTTCTCTCTCTCTTGCCTTCTCTGTCTATATCTAAACAGGGAAAAAAAAAAAAAAAAGGAAAGAAAATTTCTGAGAAAAAGTGTTGTAATTGTTCTTATTAGCTCTAGTGGGAATTTTATATCCTTTATCAATATGGTGACTGTATTCTTTATTCAGGTCCAAAGTACAAAGATTTGATTTCATATAGAATCTTTGATTTGTTTTTGTTAAAAAATTTTTTTCATGTGGCCATTAAAACTTTTTGATAAATTGAACTTTGTTATTTTTAAGTAGTCATCTTTAATAATATTTTATTTTTAATCATAGGCAGATGCAAAGAGAAGAAAAGGAAGAAAGATAGAGGCTAGAAGCACTGATCAGATCTTGGTTATCATGGTGCTGGGCATTGAACCTAGGACCCTATAGCCTCAGGCATGAAAGTCTTTTGCGTAACCACTATGCTCTCTCCCCAGCCCGAAATACTCTTTTTATTTTATTTTTAATTTATTTATGTATTTATTATTTTTTTTGTACTCATGGATTATTTGCTTGTACTTCTGGTGTTGTGTAGAGTGTCATTTTCCCCCTTATTTAACTAAAAGGGCCAAATGAAAGGGACTATCGAATATTTCATTTATAATATGGTCCAATGACAAATCTCTTTTATATCCATTTTATTAAAGACAATCATTTATTTTGGATACAGACCAGAATAGAGAGGGAAGAGAGAGAGATATATAAATACCTGAAGCCCTACTTCACTGCTCAGGAAGCTTCCCCTCTGCAGGTGGGGATCAGGGGCTTAAACCTGGGTCCTTGTGCACTGTAATGTGTGCACTCAACCATGTGCATCACTACCTGGTCCCTAACTAGTCTTTTTTTTTTTTTTTTTTAAAGATTTTATTTATTCATTAATGAGAAAGATAGGAGGAGAGAGAGAGAAAGAACCAGACATCACTCTGGTACATGTGCTGCCGGGGATTGAACTCAGGTCCTGCTGCTTGAGAATCCAATGCTTTATCTACTGCGCCACCTCCCGGATCACCCTAACTAGTCTTTTTAAGATATTAAGGAAAACTGAACTTCTCAGGGAAAAAAGCAAATTTGACTTTTTGTTTGTATTCATGGCTTATTTGCTTGTACTTCTGGTGTTGTGTAGAGTGTCATTTTCCCCCTTATTTAACTAAAAGGGCCAAATGAAAGGGACTATCGAATATTTCATTTATAATATGGTCCAATGATAAATCTCTTTTATATCCATTTTATTAAAAGACAATCATACTAACAACTGATCACATGATTTTTATTTTGATGTAGGTTATTTCGATGTACTCTCACTAGCATCCCTCAGACTCAGGCCTTGCTAAATAAAGCCAAACTTCCTTTGGGACTTCTTCTTCATCCTTTCAAAGACCTAACGGTATGTCTTACCAGTGAAACAAAATTTTTATGGGATATTATTTTGGTGGTGAGGATTTTTTTTTTTAATTTTTTTTATTGGGGAATGGTTTACAATTGACAGTAAAATACAGTGGTTTGTACATGCTTAACATTTCCCAGTTTTCCAAATAACAATTCAGTTCCCCACAAGGTCCTCCTCTGCCATCATGTTTCAGGACCAGAACCCACTCCCCCATCCCAGCGTCTTTTACTTTGGTACAGTACACCAACTCCAATCCAAGTTCTGCTTAGTGTTTTGCCTTTGTTCTTACTTTTCGACTTCTATCTGTGAGTGAGATCATCCCATATTCATCCTTTTTTTTTTTTTTTTTGACTTATCTCACTTAACATGACTCCTTTAAGCTCCATCCAAAATGGGGTAAAGAAGGTGAATTCACCATTTTTAATAGCTGAGCAGTGTTCCATTGTGTATTTATCACAACTTACTCAGCCACTCATCTTTTGTTGAACACCTGGGCTGCTTCCAGTTTGTAGCTATTACAAATAGTGCTGCTATGAACATAGGTGTATATAAATCTTTTTGGATGAGTGTGTATGAGGTCCTTAGTTTAGTACCTGGTAATCCATGTGCTACAGTGATGTTCTGGTTCTCTCTCCCCCTCTTTCTCATTAATAAATATACAAAGTTGTAAAGAGGTCCAAGGCTGTGTGTCAGTAGAAGGAGCAAACTCAAGATCCTAGGTTTGAATCGTAGCACCACTTGGAAGCAACAAGGACAGAGACAAATGAAGCTTCATGATGGTAGAGTGGTGGTTTGTTACGTCTTTTTAAAAAATATTGAAAAAAATAATTAGGTCACTCAGTGAAAGAGTGCATACATGAAATCCTGAGTTCTATCTCTGGAACCCCACATGAAAAGTCATAAATTACTTATTAAAATACTAGATTTGGGGGCCAGTTGGTGGCACGAATGATTGAGTACACATGTTACAGTGCTCAGGGATCTAGGTTCAAGCCCCTGGTCCCCACCTACAGTGGAAAAGCTTCACGAGTGGTGAAGCAGGTCTGCAGGTGTTTCTGTCTCTCTTCCTCTTTATCTTCCCCTCCCATCAATTTCTTTGTCCTATCAAATACAATATAAAATGAAAATGAATAGATAAAATAATTTATATTTGAGCTGATAAGATAGTTCACTTGAACACTATAGTACTTTTGAATATGCTCGACTCAGGTTTGGGCCCAGCCCCACTATAATGAAGGATGCTTCAGTGGGATGAGAGTTTGTGCCCATGTGGTACAGCATTCCTTTAATTTGCATATGGAACCAGATTTGAGTCCTAGTACCACAAGGGAGCATCATGGACAGCATCAGGAAAAAATTCCACAGAAGTGGAGAAGGACTAGTGCTGTGAGGTCTCTCTTTTTCTTTCTGAAATAACAAGAATGTAGTAAAGAAAAATAAATCACTTTATATCTTGGGCATGCATGTAAATCATTACATTTCAGTTGTATATATATTGTGTGTGTGCTTTCTTTCAGCAATTGCCGGTGGTTACCTCCAGTACTATTGTGAGATGCCGTGCGTGTAGGACGTACATCAACCCTTTTGTCAGTTTTCTTGATCAAAGGAGATGGAAATGTAACTTATGCTACCGAGTCAATGATGGTATATATATATTTTTTGATGGTATATTTTTTTAATAAACATTAAAATATTTCTACTTACATTGTATGGATACTCAGATGATATATATGTGAAATTTAAAACCCATGTCTTATTTATCTGTATCCTCCTACTCAGATAACTTCTGGAAATTTTTTTTTTTAATTTTTTTTTTAAGATTTCTTAATCTTTACTCATGTATTATTGGATAGAGACTGAGAGAAATAGGGAGAGGCAGAGAGACACCTCCAGCTCTTGCTTCACCACTTGTGAAGCTTTCCCCCTGCAGGTGGGGACCAGGGGCTTAAACCCAGGTCCTTGTGCATTGTAACATGTATACTTAACCACGTGTACCACCACCCGAACCTCCCAGAAAACACTCTTTTGAATCATGTGTATTCACGTGTAGTGCTGAAGTAGTATAGGCTACTGGTATTCCATAAAAGTCTCATTAATTAACTTACCAGGTCTTCCCGAATTTAATTGGAATGTTTGTTTGTTTGTTTGTTTTACCACACTGCTCAGCTCTGGTTTGTGGTGGGTCCAGGGATTGAAGCTGGGACATTGGAACCTCAGGCATGAGAATCTCTGCATAGCCATTATGCTATCTACCCTCCGCCCTTGGAGCATTTTTTTTTTTAAATTCATGGCTCCCTAGTGGCAGCTAGAGACACTAAATTTTATATATTAAATGTTAATATTTGGAACATGATGGCAGAGGACCTAGTTGGGGGGTGTGTTGTTAAGTGGAAAACTGGGAAGTGTTATGCATGTACAAACTATTGTATTTTACTGTTGACTGTAAAACAGTCCCCCAGTAAAGAAAAATTTTAAAATATTAATATTTTTGTACTGTTGAGAAATTTAGAATTCAGTCTATATTGTTAAGAAAACAATTTAAATTTTATGAGCTTTAATTATCCTTACTAGCTATTTTAGGAGAGCAACTTTAGCAAGAGTAAGTTATATTGGGCCGGGGTAGGTAGCATAATGGTTATGCTAAGAGACTCTCATGCCTGAAACACCGTAGTCCCAGGTTCAATCCCCTGCATCACAATAAACCACACCTGAGCAGTGCTCTGATAAAAAAATGATATTAATAATAATACATATTAAGAGTTAGGAGGAGAATTATAGTCCTTATAGTTTTTTTTTAATGTTTATTTTCCCTTTTGTTGCCCTTGTCTTTTATTGTTGTAGTTATTATCGTTGTTGCTATTGACGTCGTCATTGTTAGATAGGACAGAGAGAAATGGAGAGAGGAGGGGAAGACAGAGAGGGGGAGAGAAAGATAGACACCTGCATGCCTGCTTCACTACTTGTGAAGTGACTCCCCTGCAGGTGGGGAGCCAGGTGCTCGAACCAGGATCCTTATGCCAGTCCTTGTGCTTGGCGCCACCTGCGCTTAACTCACTGTGCTACTGCCTGACTCCCAGTCTTTATAGTTTTTTTTTTAAATATTTATTTATTCCCTTTTTGTTGCCCTTGTTGTTTTATTGTTGTTGTTATTGATGTCGTCATTGTTGGATAGGACAGAGAGGAATCAAGAGAGGCGAGAAAGACAGAGAGGGAGAGAGAAAGAGAGACACCTACAGACCTGCTTCACTGCCTGTGAAGGGACTTCCCCTGCAGGTGGGAAATTGGGGGGGCTCGAACCAGGATCCTTACGCCGGTGCTTGGCCCCACCTGCGCTTAACCCACCGTGCTACCACCCAACTCCCCTTAGAGTTTTTTTTTTATAGTTCTTATAGTTATAAAAGCAAAACATATGTAATGTCATTCAGTATATTGTGGAACTTGAATGTTACTCAAGAACAAAGTATATTTGATACTCTCTGTTTAATTTACATAATTATTTATGAATTCTTAGATTGAGAAAATATGAGGTATATTGAACTTAAACCTTTCACTTTAATCATTGTATTTTGTTAACTTACACAGTTCCTGAAGAATTCATGTATAACCCTTTAACCAGAGTCTATGGAGAACCCCACAGACGACCTGAAGTTCAGAATGCTACTGTTGAATTTATGGCTCCTTCAGAATACATGGTAAGATTATGTTTTTTATGAGGTAGATTTATTGTGTAGTTTTGAGCTTGTTTTTATTTTTTAATTTTTTTTGTAATATTCTCTTTTTTTGTTGCCCTTGCTATTTATTGTTGTGGTTATTATTGTTATTGACGTTGTTGTTGTATAGGACAGAGAGAAATGGAGAGGAGCGGAAGACAGAGGGGAGAGAAAGACACCTGTAGACCTGCTTCACCGCCTGTGAAGTGACTCCCCTGCAAGTGGGGAGTTGGGGCTCGAACCGGGATCCTTACTTGCGCTTTGCACCACATGCGTTTAACCTGCTGCCTATTTTACTTTTTTAGAAACAAAAGCTGAGATCAGAAATCCTCTCTACCTTTTGTAAAATTTCATCTATTCTGTTCTTACTGCTTTCCTAGTTGTTCTGCGAATTGAACCCAGGGCCCTGTGCATGCAAATCATAAGCATCACCTTTGAACCACCCTACCTTCAATCCCTGTATCTTTTTTTATTATTATAGGATAAAGACAGAGAGAAATTGATATGGGAGGGGGAAATAAAAAGGGAGAGAGACAGAGAGATACCTGCATCACTGCTTCACCACCACAAAGATTTCCCCCTGTATATGGGGACCAGGGGATTGAACCTAGATCTTTGAGCACTGTAGTGTTTGTGCTTAAGACTAGGTATGTCACAGCCTGGCCCCTATGAAAGTTATACTTGTTCATTATAAATGTGGTGAATTATGCCTGGGAAATAGACCTGGTAGACCTGGATTTAAGCCCAGGTACCATATACCTTGCATGGCAATAAGGGAAACTCCATGAACAGTGCTGTAGAAATCTGCCGAAAATAGTAAAAACACAAATGTAGAATACTAGCAGTAGGGGGAAAACATAGTTTGATTAATATGTAAAGGTAAGTTAAAAAACTGAAAGTATAGGAGGGTCAATTGGTTCATCCAATTAAGTGCACCTATCACCATGTTCAAGGATCAGGTTCGAGGGCCCAATCCCGACCTGCAAGGGGAACACTTGATGAGCGGTGAAGCAGGTTTGCAGGTGTCTTTCTTTCTCTTCACTTTTCTATCTCCCCTACTCTCTCAGTTTCTCTCTGACTTGTCAAATAAAAATAGAAAGGGGGAGAAAAAGGATATATAAAGTTTCATTTGTATTTCTTATTTATTTATTTTTTAAACCAGAGCACTGCTCAGCTCTGGTTTATGTTGGTGCAGAGGATTGAACCTTGGACTTCGGAGGCTCAGGCATGACAGTCTCTTAGTATAACTATTATGCTATCTGCCCCTGCCCATTTATATTTCTTTTCGTTTCTTTTTTTTAAACCAGAGCACTGATCAGCTTTGGCTTATGGTGGTGCAGGGGATTGAGCCTGGGACATCAGAGTCTCAAGCATGAGAATCTGCATAGCCCTCATTTATATTTCTTTTTTTTTATATATTTTTTATTATTGTTATCTGATAGAGACAGTCAGAAACCAAGAGAGAAAGGGTTGATAGACCCCTGCAGTCCTGCTTTACCACTCATGAAGCTTTCCCTCTGCATGTAGGAACTTTTAAGTCACTTTCAGCTTTTCTGTCTTCAATTTTAATATGTTGTTAATTTTATTGCCACTAGGATTATTACTGGTGCTTGGTGTCTTATCTACATGACAAATCTATTGCTCCCAGAGGTTATATCACCCCCCCCACTTTTTTACTTTTTTTTTTTTTTTAACTTTTTTGATAGGACAGCGAGAAATTGAGAAGAGGGAAAAGGGAAATAAGGAGAAAGAGCATGAGAGATAGCTACAATACTGCTTCACCACTCCTAAAGCTTCCTCCCTGCAGGTAGTGGCTGGAAATTTGAACTCAGTTTCTTGTACATGGGTTTGTGTGTGTTTATGGACCCTGTGTGCCACCACTCAAAAACCCTTGGTGTATTTATATTTGTCTCACTGGTGTCTTGCACATGTTCAATTTCATTATGCCTAGCCAACTTTTTCAGATTTTTTAATTTCAGCTACAAAGATACACAGGGGTGGATGGTTTTTCTCTGTTACCTTCTTGGGGCTAATGGAATAGCTCACTTGAATAGAATGCTGTTTTGCTATGTGCAGGACCCAGGTTCATGCCCAGTCTCTGCTGCATTAAAGGAAGCTTTGATGTTGTGGTCTCTTTCACTCTTTCCGCCTCTATCTGTTTTCAAGAAAGAGAGAAAGAAAGAAAAGAAAGAGGAGGAAAGAAATCTCTCTGTGATACACATCCTCTTGCAAGTACTTTTAAAACATTTATGAATATGTCAAAAATCTTGCATTATAAAATATTTTATGTCTAATGTTTTAAATGAATTTTAATTTATTTACTTATTAGACAGCCAGAGCATCATTATGGCACATGCAGTATTGGAGACTGAGCTCAAGCATTCATGCTTTAACTACTGTGCTAAATCCTGGCTTACTAATTGCCCAATTTTTAAAAATGTAATGTAAGGGGATAAACACAGAACCTCAGTACTGTTGAGTGGCTTTCCAGGCACGATTTTTTCATTGTTTTATCTATAGAGAGAGAGGAGAGAGATGTTTTTTATTGAATTAAAAATTGCAGTGGTGGGAGTCAGGCAGTAGTGCAGTGGGTTAAGCGCACATGACACAAAGTGCAAGGACTGATGTAAGGATCCTGGTTCGAGCCCCCAGCTCTCCACCTGCAGGGGAGTCACTTCACAAGCGATGAGACAGGTCTGCAGGTGTCTGTCTTTCTCTCTGTCTCTCCTTCCTCTCTCCATTTCTCTCTGTCCTCTCCAACAACAAATGACATCATCAACAACAATAATAACAACCACAACAAGGCTACAACAACAAGGGCAACAAAAGGGGGAAAAATGGCCTCCAGGAGCACTGAATTCATGGTGCAGGCACTGAGCCCCAGCAATAACCCTGGAGACAAAAAAAAAATTGCAGTGGCCTAGAAGATGGTGCAGTAGATAAAACATTGATCTCTTGGAGGTCGGGCGGTGGCGCAGTGGGTTAAGCACATGTGGCGCAAAGCGCAGGGACCGGCATATGGATCCCGGTTCGAGCCCCGGGCTCCCCACCTGCAGGGGAGTCGCTTCACAGGCGGTGAAGCAGGTCTGCAGGTGTCTATCTTTCTCTCCCCTTCTCTGTCTTCCCCTCCTCTCTCCATTTCTCTCTGTCCTATCCAACAACGAATTGCGTCAACAAGGGCAATAATAATAACCACAACGAAGCTACAACAAGGGCAACAAAAGGGGGGAAAAATGGCCTGCAGGAGCGGTGGATTCATGGTGCAGGCACCGAGCCCAGCAATAACCCTGGAGGAGGGAAAAAAAAAACAAAAAAAAAAAACATTGATCTCTTAAGCAGGAGGTCGTAAGTTCAATCCACAGCAGCACATGTACCACAGTATATTTGGTCCTTTCTCTCTCCTATCTTTCTCGTTAAAAATAAAATATTTTTTAAAAGAATTAAGAATTGAAAGCTAATCTTTGAAATTGGAAGTTCAAAATATAGTTGTACATTTAATTTTTTTTTGTTTTTAATAAAATTTCATTTTTCAAAATGTGCATTATGTGGGACCTGTTCATGCAACTTTATCAACAGTTGAAGCATCTATGTAGTTGTTGTTTCTCGTGTCAGTTACTTGAAATTTGTTTTGAAACCAGCTTAAAAAGTCTTTCTCTGGGGGGTCGGGCGGTGGCGCAGTGGGTTAAGCACATGTGGCGCAAAGCGCAGGGACCGGCATAAGGATCCCGGTTCGAGTCCCCGGCTCCCCACCTGCAGGGGAGTCGCTTCACAGGCGGTGAAGCAGGTCTGTAGGTGTCGATCTTTCTCTCCCCTTCTCTGTCTTCCCCTCCTCTCTCCATTTCTCTCTGTCCTATCCAACAACGAATTGCGTCAACAAGGGCAATAATAATAGCCACAACGAAGCTACAACAAGGGCAACAAAAGGGGGAAAAAATGGCCTCCAGGAGCGGTGGATTCATGGTGCAGGCACCGAGCCCAGCAATAACCCTGGAGGAGGGGGAAAAAAAAAAAGTCTTTCTCTGAGCAGCAGAGGTGAAGTCAAGTCTACTGCCTGACGAAGTCTGGGTAGACTGAGGCTGCCTGCAAAGCGGGAAGTCTTGGATAAAACCGAAGCTACTCATCCTTTTGCTTATGATCACACTGGTATTTTGGGGACTTATTGGCTACTTTAATCTTATGATTAAAGACCTTATAGGAGAAGTACATAAAAATAACAATTACAGCAGTGAGTGTAATAGGACCAAAGATGGCCTAGAAGCAAAAGCTGATGTACTCATCAAAAAACTCACAGAGAAAGAGTTCTTTGTTCCCCAGCCTACTACAGAAGCTACTACAACTACTATACAACTAACTGTAACTACTACAGAACCAAATTGGCTAAATAGATACAAGAGAACAAGAACCTTGGGCTCTTCCCACGACACAAGGCCACCTTGGGTAGCTTATACAATAGGTGGTAGATTGTCTCCCCCAAAGTGTAAGGGCCCATACCAATTACCCCCACCGACTGACCTCCCCCCTTCCATTTACAGGCATCTGTGATGAATACCTTGGACATGTGGTTAACATTAAAGGCAAGCAGGTTGAGGTTAGTAAGGTACCATCTATAAAGAAACTAGCAAGGCCCCGTCCCCCCAGGTGTATGTTTGCCAGGAATCAGACAAGCTAAACAAGATAATTTGCTTCACAGAAACTGACCTTTTAGAAACAATAGATGCTTTACAGAAAACACATGATATTCCAAGAAGCTTGCCCAAGAAAAATTAACTGCTAAAATAAGAAATGAAAATTTTAATATATTTTTTAAACTTTATTCATTTTTTTCCCTTTTGTTGCCCTTGTATATCATCACTCTTTTTGTTATTGCTGTCGTTGTTGTTGGATTGGACAGAGAAATGGAGAGAGATAGGGAAGACAGAGGAGAGAAAGACACCTGCAGACCTGCTTCACCGCCTATGTAGTGACCCCCTACAGGTGGGGAGCCAGGGGCTTGAACTGGGATCCTGATGCTGGTCCTTGTGCTTTGTGCCATGTGCGCTTAACCCACTCTGCCACCGCCTGGCTCCCAAGAAATGACTTTTATGGTAAATAGTTGTCTAAAGAATTCTGCAAAAGTAATGAATTGATACATGTTGTATCTGAGTGGAAAATGTATAAATAATAAAGCCCTGCAGAAGAGAAAGCAGAGACACCTCCTGCTCCTGAAGCAGTTGACGCGTCGCCGACCTCATTCTGCGCAGACGCTCCTCATCTTTCAGGGACCCTAATAACATGCCGGGGCCGGCCCCCAGCAACTGAGAAGCATCCAAAGGGCAGCTGTGGTCAGAGAACCATACACCTTAGGTCTCTCAGAAACAGCATCTGGGCTTATAAACTGATAGTTGGGAACTTCCTTACAGAACTAGAAATATGTGTCTGTCAAATAAGACCATGTTATTAAGCTTATCTTGAACTTTGCATTTGTACCACTTCTTTTTGGCCTTGTCCTTAGACTTGTTCACTGGATCCTTTATGTCTCTTGGCTGACTTTCCAGCATCTTGTCATGTTGTGGGTGGCAATTTTCAGCAACTGAATCCCCCTACTTCACCCCAGTAAATGGCCTCAGGTACTCAATTGTGTATTAAAAACAAACGAACATTTAACTAATAAGGGAAGAATGAGAATCAGCATAATATTGATGTGTGTGATACCAGGGACTGAACTCAGAACTTGGTGCATGCAAGTCTGTTGCTGTACATTATGTACAACCTCCCCTCCCACACAGTAATGTATTTTTATGGAATATGACCCAAATGTGTTGATTTAAGAATCAACTCAGGAGTCGGGCGGTAGCACAGCGGGTTAAGCACACGGGATGCAGAGCGCAAGGACTGGCTTAAGGATACTGGTTCGAGCCCCCAGGCTCCTCACCTGCAGGGGAGTCGCTTCACAGGTGGTGAAGCAAGTCTGCAGGTGTCTATCTTTCCCCCTCTCTGTCTTCCCCTCCTCTCCATTTCTCTGTCCTATCCAACAATGACGACATCAATAACAACAATTAAAAAAACAACAAGGGCAACAAAAGGGAATAAATAAATTTTTTTTTAAAAGAATCAATTCAGGCTAACTTGATCTGTCACTTTTTGAACTACAATTTCTTTAAGTGGTGAAATATAATGCAAAAATGGAAAAAATTTGTAAAACTTATATAGATTACCCAGTGACTATGAACACCTCAGTTAGTACCTGGTCAAGGAATAGAATGCTATAAAGATGCCCTAAAGATATTCTAATTATATTTCTTTCCCTTTCTGTCCTGGAGAAATTATTCTTCTGTCAGTAATCATATCCTCATTTCTTTTCATCTACTATTTTTATAGTGTCCACTTATTCTTTAACTAGTGTTTTTTTTTATTGTTTGCAGTGTATGAACTGGAGGAGCAAATTTATATTTACTCTTGTGTGATGTATTTAATAAGATTCTTCCCCCTCCCTTTTTTTTTTTTTTTAGTTACGACCACCTCAACCTCCAGTGTACCTCTTTGTATTTGATGTGTCCCATAATGCAGTTGAAACTGGATATTTGAATTCAGTTTGCCAGAGTTTATTTGACAATCTGGATTTGTAAGTATCTTTATTTAGCAAATAGTTATAAAAAAAAAAAGCCCATGCAATTATTTTAAAACTTTATTTAGCAGGAACTTTTGTGGGGAGGTGACTTGTGGGTAGATAGTAGGAGGCCCTGACTTTGATCCCCAGCACAACATATGCCAGAACAGAGTAATACTTTTCTGTCTTCATAAAAGTAAATCAAACCCTTTTTTGCTTTTGCCACAGTCTCACTGGGATCTGCCTGCAGTATTCTGTTGCTTTTGGTGAACTTTTTTTTTCTCCCTTCTTCATTTTCCAGAAGAAAAAGACAGCAGGAGAGAGATACAGAGAGAGAAGGAGAAACACCACAGCATTATTTCACAGCTCATGAAACTTCCACTTTGTGTGAAGCTACCATGTGGTGACTGGTGGCTTCAATCTGGGTCCTAGCATATGGTAAATTTTATAACTTACAGGGTGAGCTATTTCAGAGCCCACCAAAATTTTTTTTTCTCTTCTCTCTCTCCCCCTTCCTGCCCTCCTTCCCTTCCTTCCTTTCTTTCTGTATTTATTACTTATTTTCTGTGCTAGAAAATAAATCAAGTGTCTTGCACATGTATAACACAACTGTGTGGCTTCAATTTTTATTCTTTTTAAAAAAATATTTATTTATTTATTTATTTATTTGGATAGAGACAGCCAGAAATCAAGAGGGATGGGGCTGATAGAGAGACAGAGAGATATATGCAGCCCTGCTACACTACTTGTGAAGCCTTTCCCCCTTGAGCCAGGGACTCCAACCCAGGTCCTTGCGCACTGTAACGTGTGCTCAACCAGGTGCTCCACCACCCGCCCCCCACTTTTTTTTTTTTGAGAGAGAGAGAGAGAGAGAATATGACTCTCCAAAGTACCACTGCACCAGCCCTTGGTACATATCATGTACTTCCATATGATGCCAGGGAGAAATCTCAGGGCTTCATGCATATTAAGGTGTTCAGTTTACCCACTGAGCTATCGCTTTATCTAGTTTTCATGTCATGAATCTTTCTTGAATGTAGCTACTTGAAATGGCACTTACTTAAGGTAACCCATAAAGACTAATTTGAGCTTTCAATATAAGGAAAGCTGCTTTGTGTAATGTGGAAAACCAAAACTAAACAAACGAAAAAATTCCTCACCTTTGTGTCAGGAACATTCTTGTTTCTACAAGCACCTACACTTTTAATAGTATAACTTATGTTTGCAGAGTGCCTGCTAAGAGAACTGACGGATTCACCTAAGCATGAAGACGAGTGCAAATTTGTTTCATTTATTTATTTATTTTTTTCTTTTTTGTGCTGCCACCAAGATTATCGCTATGAACTTGGTGCTGGCACTATTAATCCATAGCTCCCAGTGGTCATGTTTTCTGTTTTTTTTTTTTTTCTTTGTTTCTCTCCCTTTCTTCCTTTTGATTATTCTTGATAGACAAAGAAAAATTGAGAGGGGAGGGGAGATAGAGAGGAAAAGAAAGATAGATACCTGCAGACCTGTGTCACCACTCATGAACTACCCCCCATGTATGTGAGGAGCAGGGGCTTGAACCAGAATCTTTACATATGGTAATCTGTGCCCTTAACCTGGTGTGTCACTGCCCAGACCCCACTAATTTGTGTTTTTCTGTACTCACCTGTATTTACATTCTTTATAATATCTTTTTCCTGCTTTTCTTAAATGTTTGCATTAAGAGGGCTAGGCAGTGGCACAATCAGTTAAGCTTACATGTTCCCATCCGCAAAGACCCAGGTTCAAGGTCCTGGTCTTCATTTATATGGGGAGAAGCTTTATGAATGCTGCAGGTGTTTCCATCCACCCCACCGCCCCCCCTTTTTTTATACCTGAGCACTACTCCACTCTGGCTTAAGGTGGGGTGGGGGGATTGAAACTGGGACTTTGGAGCCTCAGGCATGAGTGTCTGTTTGTATAGCCATTATGCTATTCACTTCCACCCGCCTCCCCCTTCTCAATTTCTCTCTGCCCTGTGTAAATAAGTAAATAGATACATTAAAGAATATAAGTATAGAATTTTTAAGAGAAAATGTAGTCTATAGATTTTTCTGGGTTTTTTTTATTATTTTTGTATGGCTTTTTGGTAACACTGGTTTATAATATTGCATAAATTTTAGGTATACAACTTTGTACTTGGACAATCTATACATAGTAATATTAAGATCATCACCAAAAGTCCAGTTTCCTTCTACCAACACACAGTTGACCTCCTTACCCCCTTAATCTGTTTTTACCTCCCTTCTTTCACTTCTGGTTGTTTTCTATCCCTTCCTAATCTGTTGTCTGAATCTAAGATTTTTTTCCCCATGTACTGCTCAGCTCAGACTTATGGTGGTGCTGGGGATTAAAACCTGGGACCTTTAGTGCCTCAAGCATAAAAGTCTTTTTGCATAACTATTAAGCTATCTCATAGACCCCCCCCCCCATTGCTACTACTTTAAAATGCTAGTTTCATAGTGATTCAATAGACATTGGGCGAGTAAAAGTCTATATTGTAACTCAGAAGATATTACATATATACTGTGTGTATACACATACATAATGTGTGTGTGTGTGTTTGTGTGTGTGTGTGTGTAGAAAACTTAATAAAATACTCTTCTGAATTTGTATTTTAGGCTTCCTGGAAACACTAGGACAAAAATTGGCTTCATAACATTTGACAGTACAATCCACTTCTACAGTCTTCAAGAAGGTCTCTCTCAACCTCAGATGCTAATAGTTTCAGATATTGAAGGTATATACTATATACATTAAATTGTTAAACTACCTTGGGATGTTTAGATCTAGAAATATTTTAGGTCTGCTTGATAAATGTAATTCTGTTTTATTAAGGGAAATGTAAAATTATGAGGTTGTAAAAGTCATAAGAATCTTTCAGCCCAGTTTCTTATTTTATAGAAGCGGAAATAGTATTACTGAGGTTTACTGAATTCTGAGTGATGCAACACAAATAATTTACTGTTAAAATTTAGGTTAATTATGTTCATAGCTACATTATTCATGATAGCCAAAGAGTGGAAGAAGCCTAGATGCCCATCATCAGATGACTGACTAAAGAAGTTATGGGGGACTTGGACAGTAGCATAGAGGGTTAAGCGTACGTGGCGCAAAGCACAAGGACTGGTGTAAGGATCATGGTTCAAGCCCCTGGCTCCCCACCTGCAGGGGAGTTGCTTCACAAGCAGGTCTGCAGGTGTCTATCTTTCTCTCCTCGTCTCTGTCTTCCCCTCCTTTCTCCATTTCTCTCTGTCCTATCCAACAGCGACATCAATAACAACAACAACAACAAACAACAAGGGTAACAAAAGGGAATAAATAAATATTTAAAAAAATTTTTTTTTAAGTTATGGGATATATATATATATATTCCATGGAATACTACTCTGCAATCAAAAAAGATGATATTGTGCCCTTTGGGACAAAATAGATGGAATTGGAGATGATTGTGCTTAGAGAAATAAGTTAAAGAGATGGAAGTCAACTGCCAGGTGGTTTGACTCATATGGGATCTATATGAACTTGCCAAAAAGAAAATAAATAAATAAAATAATAATCTAACAAAACAGAAGCAAGCAAACTGCTTGTAAGACTTATCAGACCATGGTGGGTATCTTTGGAAAGGTGAGGATACAGAACTTCGGTGGTGGGTGTGTTGTGGGAGTATACATTGTAACATTATTTTAAAAAAATGATCTTCATTACTTATTTGTTGGATAGAGCCAGAAATCAAGAGAGGAGGAGGAGAGAGAGAGGGTGGGCTGGGTGCTAGCGCAGCTGGTTAATCACACATAGAAAGAAGTGCAAAAACCCGTGCAAGGATTCTGGTTTGAGCCCCCAGCTCCCCACCTGCAGGGGAGCCACTTCATAAGCGGTGAATCAGGTCTGCAGGTATGTATCTTCCCCCCTCTCTGTCTTCCTCTCCCCTCTCAATTTTTCTCTGTCCTATCTAACAGCAACAACAATGAAAAAAGATGGTTGCCAGGAGCAGTGGATTCATTATGGCACCAAGCCTCAGCCATTACCCTGGAGGAAAAAAGAAAGAGAGTGAGGGAGAGAGAGAGACACCCCTGCAGCGCTGCTTCACCACTCACAAAGCTTTCCTCTGCATGTAGGGACTGGGTGCTCAAACCTGTTTCCTTGTACATTACAACATGTGCTCATCTGGGTGCGCCACCACACAACTCCTACATTGTAATCTTACAATGTTTTAACAAACTATTAATAATAAATAAAATAAAAAATTTTCGGTTAATGTCAAGAGACATTAACATTTAGCTTGCCCAGTATTGTACTACTATGTGATTGGCTGGGTTTGAGCCCTGGTACCACATAGGTGCCCTACAGATAGCACCAAGAGATCTCCCTAAATGGTGGCACACTGTTGTGGTATCTCTCTTTCTGGCTCTCAAAAAAAAAAAAAAAAACTGGGAGTCGGGCGGTAGCACAGCAGGTTAAGCGCACAAGGTGCCAAGGACTGGAGTAATGATCCTGGTTCGAGCCCCCAGCTCCCCACCTGCAGGGGAGTCGCTTCATAGGCGGTAAAGCAGGTCTGCAGGTGTCTATCTTTCTCTCCCTCTCTGTCTTCCCCGCCTCTTTCTATTTCTCTCTGTCCTGTCTAACAACAACTACATCAATTACAACAACAATAGTAACTACAATAGTAATAAAAACAACAAGGGCAACAAAAGGGAAAATAAATAAATATTTTAAAAAATTTAAAAAACAAAACAAAAACCTAGAATAAGAAATTGTGCTGGGATGACATTGGTAGCACACATTATGAGGCACTGAGTTCATTCCCTGAGCCACAATAAATGAATAAATGAATGAATGAATGAGAGAAAGAAAGCCCAGATTAGGTAATGGGAGCTAGGTTATATATCAGAGTATAGTTTACCATGAATGAGGATCATGGTTCAAGCCTCTTGCACCACATGGAACAAGGTATATGGCATCATAGGACAGTTCACAAATGATTGAGCAGTACTTTACTCTGTCTATCTGAATTTGATTAAAACAAAAACAAAGAACCTCTGCTCTCAGCAGTCAAAATGTACAGGTGTGACGCTCCCCTCACCCCCCAAAAAAGGTGCACTCAAATTTATTCTCTTCACTTGTCATTCCATCCAAATTATTTGAGGTGTGCAAAAGATGATTCAGTAGATAAAGTAGATGCCTTCATGTAAGCACAAGAAAAAAATACCCAAGACCATTAGTTACTAGCGAAATGCAAATAAAAATAGCAAGGAGAAAACACTTCATATCTATTAGGAGATCTGTTGTCAATAAATAAACACAAACAAATTTGAATGCACAAGGTCTTTGATATCTAGAACCAAACTTGGGTTGCACGCTTGGTGAAGCAGCTCACTATCCACGTAAGCTATATTTTTCCAGTTCAGCTTCTAAGGAAGGCAGTTTGGTTGATAAGAATGAATTTCTCTTCTTCATTTGATGAAGCCAATTAGTGTTCCTTCTGTTTAACTTTATCTTGTAATCCTGTATCTGCCTGTTTGATTTTTTTTCTTTTTTTGCCTCCAGGGTAATTGCTGGGGCTTAGTGCCTGCTCCTGGAGGCTATGTTTTCCCTTTTGTTGCCTTTGTTCTTTATTGTTGTTGTTATTGTTATTATTGTTATTGCTGTCATTGTTGGATAGGGCAAAGAGAAATCAAAAGAGGAGGGGAAGACAGAGAGGAGGAAAGAAAGATAAGACACCTGCAGGCCTGCTTCACTGCTTATGAAGCGAGCCCCCTGCAGGTGGGGAGCCCAGGGCTCGACTGGGATCCCTATGCTGGTTCTTGTGCTTTGCACCATGTGCACTTAACCCACTGCACTACTGCCCAGTCCCCTGTTTATTTGATTTTTACATTATCACCATACAGCTCTGGCTAGTGGTTGTAGGAGATCCAACTTGGGGCTTAATGTATGAAATTCATGTGTACTATTGCTGTGCTTTTTCTCCTGCCCAAACTAACTTTTTAAAAATTTTACTATTAGTGAGCTATGTTGCTGCTACGTAAAGATACAGTGGTTTTTGTCATCTCAAACATTTTTAAAGGTTTTTTTTTTCTTTTTTTAAAATATTTATTTATTTATTCCCTTTTGTTGCCCTTGTTTATTGTTGTAGTTATTATTGTTGTTGTCGTTGTTGGATAGGACAGAGAGAAATGGAGAGAGGAGGGGAAGACAGAGAGGAGGAGAGAAAGATAGACACCTGCAGACCTGCTTCACCGCCTGTGAACTGACTCCCCTGCAGGTGGGGAGCCGGGGTTCGAACCGGGATCCTTATGCCGTTCCTTGTGCTTTGCGCCACCTGCGCTTAACCCACTGCGCTACAGCCCGACTCCCTTTTAAAGGTTTTTTTTTTTTCTTTATTGGGGGACTAATAGTTTACTCGATAATAAAATACAGTAGTTTGTACATGTGTTACATTTCTGTTTTCCACCTAACAATCTAACCCCACACCATCCCAGGCCCACCTTTGTTCATGTTCCATGACCTAAATACTCCCCCCCCTCACCCCACCCCACAGAGTCCTTTATTATTAATGAAAGGAATAAGAAGAGGGAGGGTGGAGAGGATGGAGAGGGGGAGGGGAGAACTAGACATCACTCTGGTACATGTGACGCCATAATAGAGAGCTTAACACTTTATCCATTGTGCCACCTCCTGAAACCTCTTAATCATTTCAAAAAAGGTTTATTTATTAACAAAGAGAGAGATTCAGAATATCACGCTGGCACAGGTGATGCCAGGGGGATTAAACTAGAGATTAATGTAAAGCATTAATCCCCCAGTAAAGAAAAAAAAACTTTAAAAATTTTTGAGATGACAAAACACAACAGTATATCTTTACACAGTAGCAAAATAGCTACTAGAATAAACAACTAGATAAAAGACTTCATGCAGGGAGTCAGGTGGTAGTGCAGTGGGTTAAGCACAGGTGGCGCAAAACACAGGGACCAGCGGAAGTATCCCGGTTCAAGCCCCGGCTCCCCACCTGCAAGGGAGTCACTTCACAAGCGGTGAAGTAGGTCTCCAGGCGTCTCTCTTTCTCTCCCCCTCTCTGTCTTCCCCTCCTCTCTCCATTTCTCTCTGTCCTATCCAACGACAACGACATCAATAACAACAATAATAATTATAACAATAAAACAACAAGGGCAACAAAAGGGAATAAATTTTTTTTGGCTCCAGGGTTATTGCTGAGCTCAGAGCCTGCACCATGAATCCACTGCTCCTGGAGGCCATTTTTCCCCCTTTTGTTGCCCTTGTTGTTGTAGCCTTGTTGTGGTTATTATTGTTGTTGTTGATGTCATTCATTGTTGGATAGGACAGAGAGAAATGGAGAGAGGAGGGAAAGACAGAGGGGGAGAGAAAGATAGACACCTGCAGACCTCCTTCACCACCTGTGAAGCGACTCGCCTGCAGGTGGGGAACCAGGAGCTCGAACCAGGATCCTTACGCCGGTCCTTGCACTTTGCGCCACCTTCCTTTGACTTTTATGTTCACTCAGGAATCTTTTCTGTAATCATCATAAAAAATAAAAAAAAAGACTTCATGCTTTTAGATCTAGTCTCTAGCCTCTGTGCCACCTCTTTGAAGCTGTCACCTTTTTAAATGCAAGTTTCTTTAGCTAGATTTCAAGGATAAACTAGAAGGTAATACAGAATTCTAAATAGTCTTTAACCTAGTAAACAAGTCACTTGTGCAGACCCTTACTGTGTAGAAACAAATTAGTTTTTCCATTTAGATTTATTTATTTATGATAAAGAGGTAAAAGGGAACCAGAGCATCACTCTGGCACATGTGCTTCCAGGAATTGAACTTGGACTTTACACTTAAGAGTTCAACACTTGGGAGCCAGGTGGTGGTGCTGTGGGTTAAGCGTACATGTCGGAAAGTGCATGGATCAAGCCCCCAGCTTCCCTCCTACAGGAGGTTCGCTTCACAGGCAGTGAAAGCAGGTTTGTTAGGGGTCTTTCTCTCCACCACTCTATCTTCCCCACCTCTCTTGATTTCTCTCTGTCCTATCCAACGACAACAACAATAATAACACAATGACAATAAACAAGGGCAACAAAAAGGAAAAATAAAAAATTATAATAAAAGTTTTAAAAAAAAGAGTTCAATACTTTATTCACTATACTACTTCCCTGTCTGCCAGATGAGTACTTTTTAGTGGGTTTTTTTATCTTTTGCACAGCGATGAATAAGTTTCAATAGGGATCAGTAGCTGTGTCAGTCCTTTTTAATGAATCAACATAAATGGTGGTAATAATAGTGGAGAAAGGGGTCAGGTATTAGAGCAGTGGGTTAAGCACATATGGTGCAAAGCGCAAGGACTGGATTAACGATCCCAGTTTGAGCCCCTGGCTCCTCACCTGCGGGGCGGGGGGGTCACTTCACAAGCAGTGAAGCAGGCCTACAGGTGTCTGTCTTTCTCTCCCCCTCTGTCTTCCCCTCCTCTCTTGATTTCTGTCTATCATATCCAACAACAGTGACATTAATAACAACAACAATAATAACCACACAAAAAAAAAAGGCAACAAAAGGGAAAAAAATTAGCCTCCAGGAGCAGTGGATTCGTGGTGCAGGCACTGAGCCCCAGCAATAACCCTGGAGGGGGGAAATATATATATATGGAAGATGTGACTTTTCTTTTTCAAGTAGGGATGGATAGCACATTAGTGTTACAAATTTGGGACATCTGTAACAATTTATGGAACAAGTTTTGTTTAACATAAATATTTATTATTCTTTCAGATGTGTTTATACCTATGCCAGAAAACTTGTTAGTAAATTTAAATGAAAGTAAAGAGGTAAGTCACATTTCCCTAACATACTTTATTGAAATATTAAAGAAATATAACTTTTAAATAAATAAATTTTACTTCTTTTTGTAGTTTTCCTAGAATATATATTAACATTTTGTATTTGCTGTTAAATAAAATTCATCAGTGGTATAACTCTTGAGTTTACCTTTGAATTGATTAATATTAAGTCTAATGTAGCAAGTTTTATAAAATAGGATAGATAATAATCTTACTTCTTAAAGGAGGAGACCTGCCTTGCCAGCAATCTGGGGACTTGGGAGGGTTACTGACATAAGCTTCTGGTCACTACATAGGAGCACTTTTTAACTAGGCTGCTTTCAGTGCTCTTTGCTTTTTTGATTCACAGAGTATCATTGGGGTCAGTTCAGAAGAACTCTTATTACCTGCCTGGAAATTGCCATGACATAATACAGTGAGAGGTGAACAGAATGTGTCTGAAGGGGGGATGTTGTCTACCCTGTACATGCATTTATGCCGTAGGGATAATATTTTAACTAGCAAGTCTATGGTCTCAGCTGTTGGCAATGGTGACTTTGACAGAATGCAAAGTATCTTTTCCCCATTAACTATTTGTACAATTTAACCTGAATAGGTAGTTGTTTTATGTTTTGTTTTTCTTTTATAGTGATATTACTAGTTGACAAATTTACTGGCTATCATAGATTTTGCAATAGGGAAATAGTTAAACTCACTTTGGAACTGAAGAATTAAGTGTATAGAGGTGACTGAGAAAGCCATATTTTTCATGGCATTAAAATAAATCAACTCTCTATAGTGTGATGGTTCTTTTGGATTCATTTTGGACTTATAGTCTTGCTGGACTACTGCATGTGCAAGAACTGTAAGACCCCAATTTTGATTTGTCTTGCTTGCCAATTTATAATGTTGACTTAAAATATCATTTGACCAACCTCATTGTTTCATGTACTGTTTGTAGATTCTCTGACCATCATCAGTGTCTTGTCTGTTGTATTAGTTACTTAATGTGGAAAAAATCAGTTACAACACTCCAGCTTTCTTGCTTTATTTTATAAGCTTGTCCAAGATTTACTGAAAACTTTGCCACAAATGTTCAGCAAGACCTTGGAGACCCAGAGTGCCTTGGGTCCTGCACTTCAAGCTGCCTTTAAGTTGATGTCCCCAACTGGTGGTCGAATGTCTGTCTTTCAGACACAACTTCCAACTCTTGGAATAGGTGCTCTGAAGCCACGAGAAGAACCCAACCAAAGGTCATCTGCTAAGGTCAGAGTCATTGACTATTTGAAAAGACCTTTCCTAGTGCTTTACCTTTATTACTACAGAGTTAAGGAGAGAAGGGAATATTAGGAAATTGATAAAGCATTTTATGTGGACATTTTAACTTTATTAAATAATGTTATTTTCTTTCTTTTTAAAAAATATTTTATTTATTTATGAGAAAGATAGGAGGAGAGAAAGAACCAGACATCACTCTGGCACATGTGCTGCCAGGGATCTAACTCGGGACCTCATGCTTGAGAGTCCAAAGCTTTACCACTGTGCCACCTCCTGGACCACTAATGTTATTTTCTATATGCTGCATTGTTGCCTCCGTGTGTGTATGTATATTTATTAAAGAGGAAGAGAGAGAAAAAGAGATCTAGGGAATCACTGGTACATGTGCTGCTTGGTATTGAACTCAGGGCCACATGCTTTAGAATCCATTGCTTTATTTACTGCACCTGCACCACCTCCTGGACCACTGTTACCATCTTTTTACTTTTTTTTTCTTTTAAACATTTTTTAATGCAGCACTAGGGAATAAACTCAGGGCCTTACATATGCACAACACTGCTGGTGTTCTCCCAGACTCCACTCTTACTTTTGTTTAGAGAGCTGGTCCAGTGTTGTCACATGGTTTGGAACTCAAACCACAACACTAGAGTAAGCTCCACAGATGGTGGAGTGGTACTGCAGTGTCTCTCACCCTGTCTTTCTCTCTCTTCCCTTATCTGAATTAAAAAGAATGAAAAAGTTGGTCTAGTGTTGCACCAAAGTAAAGGACATGGATGTGTGGGTAGGGTGGGGTTTCTTTCAGATCATGGTACAGGATGGTGGAGGACCTAGGTTGGGAGTGAGAGTGTTTTACTGAAAATCTACACATGTACCAACAACTGTATTTACTATAAAACCATTACCCTCCCTCCCCCCCAATAAAAATGGAAAGGTAGGTAGAAAGGAAAGGAAGGAAGAGAGGTTGGGAGGAGGTGTGGCACACCTGGTTAAGCACACAGTACTAAGTGCAAGGATCCAGGTTTGAGCCCCCACTCCCCACCTTCAGAGGGGATGCTTCAAAAATGGTGAGGCAGGTCTGCAGGTGTCTGTCTGTCTCTTTCCTTCTCTATCTCTCCCTCCCCTTTCAGTTTCTCTCTGTCCTATCCAAAAAAATGGCCACCAGGTACAGTGAATTCATAGTGCTAATACTGAACCAAAGCAATAACCCTGAAGGAAAAAAAAAGAAAATATAACAAAAAGTTGGTCTCAGAGCAGTAGAGTATGCATGCAGCCTGGTGCCACAAAAAGAAATAAAATAGTAAGTCAGACTAGGCAAAGTTCCTGTTTGTGATGTGACATATGCCTAAGACCTTGTGTTTATTCCCTATCACCGAGAATAGTAGCAACAGCCCAGAAGGTGATATAGTGGATAAGGTACTGGGGTCCCAAGTTCATTCCCCAGATTATTGCTCTGGTTCTCTGTCCTCCCTCCCTCTGCCACTACCTCTCCCTTCCCTCTACCCCCTCATTTTCCTATAAATTAATTAATATTTTAAAACTATTTTTTAAATAAAGACCAAAAGGGGCAAAAATTTAAAAATCTTTTTTCATATTCTTTCTATTTACTATTTATGGGATGGATACAAAAATTGATAGGGAAGCACTGTATTGTCTTGAAGCTTTTCCACCTTCTGGTGGAGAAGATGGGCTCAAGCCTGGGTCATTGCACATTGCAATGTGTGCTCAACCAGGTGCTTCATCACCCAGCCACCAAAAGGGAAGTTTTTATGCCATACATGTTTCTTAATCAAAACCCAGAAAATGTTAGTCAAAAGACTTTTTTTTTTCTTTTTTCTTTTTTACCTCCAGAATTATTGCTAGGGCTTGGTACCAGTACTACAAATCCACTGCACCTAGCAGACATTTTTTTCCTTTGTATTGGATAGGACAGAGAGAAATTGAGAGAGGAGAGGGAGATAGACACCTGCAAACCTGTTTGCCACTTGTGAAACGTCCCCGTGCAGATGGGGAACCAGAGCTCAAACCCAGAGTCCTTGTGCTTAGTACTATCTGCGCTTAACTGAGTGCGCCACCACCCAGCCCACAGTCAAAGGATTTTCTAAAATAATCAGAGATAATTTTAACATCTTGATATGTGTTTGTTCTTCATATATATTTTTAACAATTTAATGATTTAATTTTTTTATCCTTATAATAAATTGTTAATAGGACATTCACTTGACACCATCTACAGACTTCTATAAGAAATTAGCCTTGGACTGTTCTGGTCAGCAGGTAGCTGTTGACTTATTCCTTCTGAGTGGACAGTATTCTGATTTGGCTTCTCTGGGTAAGTTCTTCCTAATGATTATTTTTTTGCAACCAAATATCAATATGGTATTTATATGATGTTATTGTAAGTAGAGGGCAATATAAAATATTCTTTAATCATTTGGGAGATATTGTTTCAGTTTACTTAAAATACCCCTCCTACCCTATGGTTTTGTTAATTAATCCTTTCTTAAATAAAAAAAATTTAAAAAAACAAAACTTGTTTTTCTTTTAATATTTCATTTATTTCCCCTTTTTTTGCCCTTGTTTTACATTGTTGTTATAGTTATTATTGTTGTTATGATTGATGTTGTCGTTGTTGGATAGGACAGATAGAAAATGGAAAGAGATGGGGAAGACAGAGAGAGAAAGATAGACACCTGAAGACCAGCTTCAACGCCTGTGAAGTGACTCCGCTGCAGGTGGGGAGCCAGGAGCTCAAACTGGAATCCTTACGCTTTGCGCCACGTGCGCTCAACCCACTGTGCTACCACCGGACTCCCACTTGTTTTTCTTTTAAAGCATTTTTTTTTTTAAATGTTTTACTAGTTTTAATGAGAGAGATACAGAGAGAAATAAACAGAAACACCAGAGCAAGGTTTATCTCAGGTTTACGGTGGTGCTGGAGATTAAACTTCAGAGAATGAAATTCATCTTTTTTTTTTTTTTCTGAAAGGATTAATTAACAAAACCATAGGGTAGGAGGGGTACAACCCCACACAATTCCCACCGCCCAATCTCCATATCCCACCCCCTCCCCCGATAGCTTTCCCATTCTCTATCCCTCTGGGAGCATGGACCCAGGGTCATTGTGGGTTGCAGAAGGTAGAAGGTCTGGCTTCTGTAATTGCTTCCCCGCTGAACATGGGCGTTGACTAGTCGGTCCATACTCCCAGTCTGCCTCTCTCTTTCCCTAGTAGGGTGGGTCTCTGGGGAAGCTGAGCTCCAGGACACATTGGTGGGGTCTTCAATCCAGGGAAGTCTGGCCGGCATCCTGATGACACCTGGAACCTGGTGACTGAAAAGAGAGTTAACATACAAAGCCAAACAAATTGTTGAGCAATCATGGACCCAAAGCTTGGAAAAGTGGAGAGGAAGTATTAGGGAGGTACTCACTGCAAACTCTAGTGTACTTCTGCTTTCTTACTTTGGTGCCATACTCCAAACTCAGTCAATTTCTGCTTTGCGTTTCTACTTCTTTTTTTTTTTTTTTTTTACATGCATAACATTCCCCAGATTCCCATTTAACAATACAACCCCCACTATTTCATTCATCATCTTTCATGGACCTGTATTCTCCCCACCCACCCACCCACCCCAGAGTCTTTTACTTTGGTGTAATACTCCAATTCCATTTCAGGTTCGACTTGTGTCGAAAAAACACAAGTCGAACACAAGTCAAACCTGAAATGGAATTGGGGTATTAAAGCATTTTTTTAATTAGTTAATTTACCATTGGATAGAGACAGATGAAATTGAGAGGGGAGAGTGAGATAGAGAGGGATAGAGAGACACACACCTGCAGCCCTGCTTCACCACTCAACAAGATTTCCCCCTGTAGGTAGGGGCCAGGGACTTGAACCTTGGTCCTTGCACACTGTAATGTGATCACTTAACCAGGTGCACCATCACCTGGCCTTTTATTATAAATATCTGTAATTGGGAAATTTCTCTAGTATGATTTGAAAAAATACAGTATCATTTTGACAATACCTTATGAGGATCAAGAAAGATTGATTCCAGAAAAGCGAGATTTATCCAAATGCTCATCCTCCTGTATCTCCAAACTCAGTGGCCAGTCACCCAACTCAAGTTGGACGTGCTAAGATTGACCCAGTCTGGAAAAGAGAAATTTCCCATGAGTGGTCATCCCACTTCCGGTTATCTTGTCCATCTCCAAAACTCTCTCCCTTTACACTGTCTGAACTGGAAGACGCTTTGAAGAGGGTTAAACCAGGAACAGCTGCTGGCTATGATAACATCACCCCAGAACTCATTCTTAACCTGGGTCCCGCGGCAAAGAAGTGGCTCGCTTCATTCCTGTCCCACATCTTGGAATCTGAGTCTATGCCCAAAGTTTGGCGTCGTGCGAAGATTATAGCGGTTTTGAAACCAAAGGAAGACCCAACACTAGCCGCCAGCTATAAACCAATTTCTCTCCTCTCCGTGTGTTACAAACTCCTTGAGAGGCTGCTTCTGTCACGTATTTCTCATCTTACAGAGAAATGCCTATCACCCGCCCAAGCTGGTTTCCACCCAGGAAGATCTACCTGCGAACAAACCCTGGCCCTCTCAACTTACATTGAAAATGGATTCCAGAAGAATTTAAAGACGGGTGCTGTCTTTGTTGATCTCACAGCAGCCTATGACACGGTATGGCACTGTGGTCTCCTAGTCAAGATCTCAAGATGCCTGCCTCCATGGGTGGCCAACACTATATCGTTTCTTCTCCCAAACAGAAGATTCCGGGTGCATCTGGGTGACAAGTCTAGCAGATGGAGACCTGTCTCAAGTGGCCTCCCCCAGAGCTCTGTTCTGGCTCCTACGCTATTTAATATTTACATCAATGACCTCCCAGAAACTTCTTCAAGGAAGTTCATCTACGCCGATGACATCTGCTGGGCAACTCAGGCATCCAAGTTCGACATCCTCGAGGAAACACTCACGAAAGACATGTCTCTGATATCTGATTACTGTAAAAAATGGCGACTAATCCCTAGCACTGCAAAAATGGTATCATCTGTCTTCCATCTACACCATGCCTCGGCCTTGTGTGAGCTTAATGTGCAGCTTGGCGGTACGAGAATCCGGCATGAAGCCCAGCCAGTCTATCTTGGCATTACTCTCGATCGCACTCTGTCATTTCACAAACATCTCATAAAAACTGCAGCAAAGGTGGGTGCGAGGAATAACATCATTGCAAGACTGGCCAGCTCCTCATGGGGCGCGAGCGCTTCCACACTACGATCATCATCTCTGGCATTATGCTATTCCACTGCAGAATACTGTGCCCCAGTATGGTTCCGTAGCCCCCATGTCCACTTGGTCGATTCCAAATTATATTCCTCCATGAGGATAATTTCTGGAACCATCCGTTCCACCCCAGTTCCATGGCTGCCAGTTCTTAGCAACATCGCCCCGCCAGATATTCGTCGGGATACAGCATCATCTAAGTTCATTTCCCACATCTATGCTTGACCGGACCTGCCAATATACACGGATATCTTCGCCTACCCTGTCCAACGCTTGACATCTCGTCACCCAATCTGGTCCCCTACGCCTACACTGACCTTCTCTGTTCCAGACTGGAAACAGAGTTGGCAGTCAGCTGAGGTAAAGAACAAACACCTCATCACAGACCCCTGCAAGCGTCAACCGGCTTTGACCTAGCACGTTATGACTGGGCCCTCCTCAATCGCTATCAAACAGGCCATGGCCGGTGCGCCGCTATGTTCCATCGCTGGGGAGCCAGAGACGACCCGAATTGCCCCTGCGGTTACAGACAGACTATGACCCACATAGTCAATGACTGCCACCTCTCCAGATTCAAAGGAGGTCTCGAAACTTTACATCAGGCTCAACCTGATGCTGTTGACTGGCTACGAAAGAAGGGCAAACGCTAGAAGAAGAATCCAAATGCCTGTGGTCACTTTGTGTTACTAGTAGGGTTTTTTTTTTCCCCTCCAGGGTTATCGGTGTTGCCCAATTCTGATATTACGAGTCCACTGCTCCTGGTTGCCTGCCTGCCTGCCTGCCTGCCTGCCTTCCTTCCTTCCTTCCTTCCTTCCTTCCTTCCTTCTTCCTTTTTAATTAATTGGACAGAAGGAAATTGAGAGGGGAGGGAGAGATAGAGACAGAGAAAGATTCACGTTCAGGCCTGCTTCACTGCTTGTGACGTGGGTCCTTGCACATAGTGCACTTAATCAGGTGCACCACCCAACCTTTTAGTAATAAATAACAGACTTTAAAAGGATTTTGTGCTCTCTTCTAGGTTGTATATCTCGGTATTCAGCAGGTAGTGTGTATTATTATCCATCTTACCACCATCAGCATAACCCACTACAAGTACAGAAATTACAAAAGGAACTGCAGAGATATCTCACCCGGAAGATTGGCTTTGAAGCTGTCATGAGGATTCGGTGCACCAAAGGTAGTCACTTTTTTCATATAGGAATAAAATTTTTTTATTATAGGAATAAATACTGCTTTTGGTACCAGTATATATACATTTTTTAATGTAGGCTTATCTAAATATTGTAATTAAAAAATAAAAGACTTCATGGGGGGCATCTTGTCATAGGTTTAAAGCAATCAAGGTTTATTACATGGCGGTATACCAGTATGGAATGGTGTATTTTAGGTACAGGAAGATAGGCAGTTAATCAGCAGGGGTAAGACTAGATCAGGCCCTTGAGTCCATAAGTAAGTCACCAAAGTTCAGCTCCTTATGTTAGTCTTGCCGGTGTGAGGCAGTATGGCAAGTCCTGGGGAGTGGAGCTGCCGTGGAGCTTGCAGGAAAAGAAGGAGCTGGAAAGGAAAGGGCCAGATTTTCAGCCACTTGGCAGTTAAATAACTAGGTTTGTATAGTTAGTTAGTCAGCCATATACAACCCCAGCCATATGCTAAATATGTCCAAAATCCATGCTGTATCACAACATCTAATAAGATTTGTTCTCCCAAAATAATTTATTATTTCTGATGGAATATGAAACTGAAAAATAAAGAAGCATTAAAAAATAATGGCAAGGAGGTGGGAGATGGTTCACCTGAATAAATGCAGACCATTGGCAAGGATCTGGGTTTGAAAGTCTGGCCCTCCACATGATGGCACCTACAAAGGGGAAGTTTCATGAATGGTGGAGCAGATAGTACTGTGATTTCAAAAGATACATATATCAATATTTCATACCTTTATTTATTTTTAATTTTTAATTTCTTTTCTAAAATGTCTTTATTGGGGAATTAATGTTTTACATTCAACAGTAAATACAATAGTTTGTATATGCATAACATTTCCCAGTTTTCCATATAACAATACAGCTCCTACTAGGTCCTCTGTCATCCTTCTTCATCATCTGTATTCTCCCCACCCACCCACTCCTAATTTTTAATTTCTTTATTGGGGAATTAATGTTTTACATTCGACAGTAAATACAATAGTTTGCACATTCAAAAGATACATATATCAATATTTCATACTTTTTAAATCACTTCCTTTATTTTTCTTGCCAAGTATTAGTCTATTGTATTACCAGTAGAAAAAATTCTGGGTTGTTTGCACCTTTTGCATATTATGACTAATACTGCTAAAACATTTGCATGGTGATTTTGGGGAAATGTTCTATTAGTAAATAAAATGTTAATTAAATGAAATAGGTTTTTGATTAATTAAGTGATGATTAATTCAACCCCCAGCCCCTCTCATTTTCCTACAGGCATGAAAATAGGGTGGGATAGAAGCTTCCACTCTTGGAGCAGGGTGGTGGCACATCTTGTTGAGTGCACATGTTACAATGTAAAGGACCCAGGTTAAAGCCCCCCAAATGGTTCAAGCCACCTACAGGGGAGAAGCTTCACAAGTAGTGAAACAGGGCTGTGGGTGTCTCTCTGACTCTCTTGCATTTCCTCTCAACTTCTGGCTGTCTCTATCCAATAAATAAATAAATAAATAAAGATAATAATAAAAGAAAGAAACTTCCAGTCCTCTGGGACCGGGTGGTGGTGTACTTAGTTGAGCACACATATTATAGTGCACAAGGACCCAGGTTTAATCCTCCAACCCCCCGACACCTTGGGGGTCAGGCAGTAGCGCAGTGGGTTAAGCACATGTGGTGCAAAGCACAAGGACTGGCGGAAGGATCCCCGTTCGAGCCCGGGGCTCCTCACCTGCAGGGGAGTCACTTCACAGGCGGGGAAGCAAGTCTGCAGGTGTCTCTCTCCCCCTCTGTCTTCCCCTCCTCTCTCCATTTCTCTTTGTCCTATCCAACAACGAACGACATCAACAATTACAATAATAACTAGTAGTCAGGCTGTAGCGCAGCGGGTTAAGCACAGGTGGCACAAAGCACAAGGACCGGCATAAGGATCCTGGTTCAAGCCCTGGCTCCCCACCTGCAGGGGAGTCGCTTCACAAGCGGTGAAGCAGGTCTGCAGGTATCTATCTTTCTCTCCCCCTCTCTGTCTTCCCCCTCCTCTCTCCATTTCTCTCTGTCCTATCCAACAACAATGACAACAATAATAACTACAACAATAAAACGACAAGGGTAACAAAAGGGAATAAATAAATAGATTTTAAAAAAATAATAATAACCACAACATAGCTACAACAGCAACAAAGGGGGGAAAATGGCCTCCAGGAGCAGTGGATTCATGATGCAGGCACTGAGCCCCAGTAATAACCCTGGAGGCAAAAAAAAAAAAAAAACTTAAATTTTTTTCCAGTCCTCTAATCATTTATTTCGTTATGTCTCCTGGCAACATTAGTTCACTTCCTTAGATTTTTCAAAGTGCTTAGAAAAGTTACTTCATTGGGGCCGGTGATGGCACACCTGGTTAAGCACGCATGTTACAGTGCACAATGACCCAGGTTCGAGCCCCCAGTCCCCACCTGCAGGGGGAAGAATGGTGAAGCAGGGCTGCAGGTGTCTCTCCGTCTCTCTCTCTCTCTATCTCTGTCTATCTCCCCATTCTTCTCAATTTCTGGCTGTCTTTATGTAATAAAAATAAAGATAATAGAGAAAAAGAAAAGTTACTTCATTAACAGAATAATGAATGTCTCACGCTTATGCTTAGGAAATTGCAATGATTTAAAGAATTTTTTTTTTTTGCCTCCAGGGTTATTGCTGGGGCTCGGTGCCTGCACCACGAATCCACTGCTCCTGGAGGCTACTTCTTGCCCCTTTGTTGCCCTGGTTGTTTTATCGTTGTTGTAGTTATTATTGTTGTTATTTGATGTCATCATTGTTGGATAGGACAGAGAGAAATGGAGAGAGGAGGGGGAGAGAAAGACAGACACCTGCAGACCTGCTTCACCACCTGTGAAGTGGCTCACCTGCAGGTGGGGATCCAGGGTTCGAACCGGGATTCTTACTTGGTCCTTGCACTTTGCACCACGTGCGCTTAACCTGCTGCGCTACAGCCCGACCCCTGATTTTAAGAATTTTGTACTAGAAAAAACAGTGAGGATTGGGAGTCTTGGCAGTGAAGCAGGTCTGCAGATGTCTTATCTTTTTCTCCCCATCTCTGTCTTCCCTTTCCTCTCTCCATTCTCTCTGTCCTATCCAGCAACGATGACATCAGTAACAACAAAAATAATAACTACAACAACAATTTAAAAAAAACAAGGGCAACAAAAGGGAAAATAAATATTTAAAAAATTTAAAAAAACAGTGAGGATCATATATACATTTATTTTTTAGTATTTACAGTCTGCTAAATGACAAGAATGAAGTATGAATACCAGGGGGCCATGTGGTAACACACCAGGTTAAACACACAGACTACAATGTATAGGGACCTGAGTTCAAGCCCCTGGTCTCCACTTGCAGGGAGAAAGCTTCACAAGTGGTGAAACAGTACTACAGTTATCTTTCTGTCTCTGTTCCTCTCTATCTTCCCCATCCCTCTCAATTTCTCTATATCATAATTACTTAATTTTTAAAAAATTTTTAAAAATATTTTATTTTATTTATTTATTCCCTTTTGTTGCCCTTGTTGTTTTTTATTGTTGTAGTTATTGTTGTTGTCGTCGTTGTTGGATAGGACAGAGAGAAATGGAGAGAGGAGGGGAAGACAGAGAGGAGGAGAGAAAGATAGACACCTGCAGACCTGCTTCACCGCCTGTGAAGCGACTCCCCTGCAGGTGGGGAGCCGGGGTTCGAACCGGGATCCTTATGCCGGTCCTTGTGCTTTGTGCCACCTGTGCTTAACCCGCTGCGCTACCGCCCAACTCCCACTTAATTATTTTTTTAAAAAGAGTATGACTCTCCATGTGTAGTGAATGGCTGGGGGAGGTGGAGAGAGTAGAACATTAGAGTTTTGAACTTGAAATTATGAGGTCCAGAACTAGATCCATTATACCACATAAGCTAAAATGATGTTCTGGTTCTGTCCCATGTAACAAATAAGTCTTTTAAAAATATCTCTATATATTGGTGTATTGTACCAAAGTAAAAGACTCTAGGGTGTGTTGGGGGCGATTACAGGTCCTGGAAAAAGATGACAGGACCTAGTGGGGGTTGCATTGTTATGTGGAAAACTGAGAAATGTTATGCATGTACAAACTATTGTATTTACTGTCAATTATAAAACATTAATCCCCCAATAAAGAAATATATGCATATATGGATAGATAGATAGATATATGTAAATCCATTTCATGATTTTTCTTTTCTAGGTCTTTCCATTCATACTTTCCATGGAAACTTTTTTGTTCGGTCAACAGACTTACTATCTTTACCCAATGTAAATCCAGATGCTGGGTATGCAGTACAGATGTCAGTGGAAGAGAATCTTACTGATACTCAGTTGGTTTCCTTTCAGTCAGCACTCTTGTATACATCTAGTAAAGGTAAGTTGTTTTGCTGTTTTTAGGTGGTGCCATATTTTAATCCCAGTGTCTTTCAACTATACTCGATTTTGCTGAGCTACATCCCTGCTCTGTTTTGTTTGTTAGGAGAGGGAGGTAAGTAGGAGACAAAGAGTACAAAAACATCTCTCGGACATTCGTGGAATTCTAGTCGTTTTCATCCTTAGTTGGTATCTGAGGTGGAACCCAGAGCTTCACACTTAGAAGTTATATTCTCAGGGAGTCCAGTGGTAGTGCAGCAGGTTAAGCGCATGTGGCGCTTACCGGTCCTTACCGGCATAAGAGTGAATAAGGGCAACAAAGAAAAGTTTAAAAAAAAAACACTAGTAGCATAACTGATTTTTGTGCCTAAGGCATGGGAGTCCAAGTTTTGGTACGGTACTAATAATAATAAGCTCACCTGTGTGGTGTGTCTACTTTGTCATGCACATGACCCAAGTTTAAGCTCAGACTTCACTGTATTAGAAGTCTCTCTCTCTCTCTCCCCTTCTCTCCTTCTCTCTGGAAGCTGGTTCAGAGCAGTGAAACCCTGATGAGGACAAAAAAATAATAATAATAATGACAATAATAACTTTTAGTACCATCATTGTTTATTATATGGCCTTGATTCTAAATTGAAAAGCAATATTCTTTTCATGTAACTTTAATGTAGACTTTCTAAAATACAGTTTTCCCTTTCTATTTGTTTTTTTTCAAAGGTGAAAGAAGAATTCGTGTTCATACTTTGTGCTTGCCTGTAGTTTCAACTCTGAATGAAGTCTTTCTTGGAGCTGATGTCCAAGCAATTTCTGGGTTATTGGCCAATATGGGTAAGAATTATAATATTAATATTATTTTTCTGCCAGTATAATATTAGAGAACATGGTTGTTTTTTCCTGTGAACATTAAGGATTTCAGTGTTTTATATCCTGTGGGTCTCTGCTAAGTAGCTATTTAAATGAAAGGATCTATGACAGATATATACATATATATATTATTATTTGCTAGAGACAGTCAGAAATCAAGAGGGAAGGGGGAAGATAAAGAGGAAGAAAGACAGAAAGACACCTGCAGCCTTGCTTCACTGCTTGTGAAGCAACCCCCTTGCAGGTGGGGAGCCAGGGGCTTGAACTGGAATCCTTGCACCAGTCCTTGCACTTCGAGCCATTTGCGCTTAACCCACTGCACTACCACCAGGCCCCTTATATACATATGTTTTTAATTGGGGTGACCAGGGAAATAGCATAGTGATTTATGAAACAGGTATTTATGCCTGAGACACCAGAGGACCTAATTTCAGTCTCTAGCACCACCACAAGCCAGAGCTGAACAGTTAAGAAAAATCTAGCAGGTTGGAGATATAGCTCATAAGTAGGAAACATGCTTTGCTATTCATGCAGCCAACATTTGATCCCCAGTACCACATAGAAGCTTCTAAAGCATTGGTGCTCTGGTGCTATGATATTCCTTCCTTTTTGTGTGTCTGTTTCTTTCTCTCTGCCTATCTGAATGAAAAAGTATCTGTGAATAGTGAAATAACCTTTGGAAGAGGGCTCTATAGAGCACTGACCTTTTGAAATAACCTTTGTATGAGGTGCCATCTCCACACATAAAAAAATTAACTACCAGGGGAGCCCAGCTATAGCACAATGGCTTAAGTGCAGGTGGTGCAAAGCACAAGGACCTGTGTACAGATCCCAGTTTGAGCCCCTGGCTACCCACCTGCAGGGGAGTCGCTTCACAGGCGGTTAAGCAGGTCTGCAGGTGTCTGTCTATCTTTTTCTGCCCCTGTCTGCCTCCCCTCCTCTCTCCATTTCTTTCTGTCCTATCCAACAACAATGACAACAATAATAACTACAACAATAAAACAACAAGGGCAACAAAAGGTAATAAATATTTTTAAAAATTAACTACCATGTTGAGATGAAACCTATATGCCATATACTTAACCTATTTTAAGCAGAAAATTTTGTTACTGTTAGTTCATCTACAAAGTAGTGTGACTGTCGTCTCATTCTAATTTAGAGCACTTCTATCACCTCAATAAGAACTTCATGTTCATTTGCAGTTATTGCCACACTATCTTCCCTCAGTGGTTATAGGCAACTACCAAAATGCATTTTGTCTATGATCTGCTCACTGTGAACTTAAATAAACATATTTGACTTAATGTTTAGTACTAGTGTTAATAATAGTGTATTTGTAAATTCTGACTTCAATCACAAAGACAGTGTCTATAAATCACCTGTTCAGAGCACACACCTTGCCACGCACAAAACCCTCAGTTCAGGTCATATGACACCACAGAGAACCACAACCAGCAGACATATGGGGAGGTTCATGCATGGTGGATCAGTGCTTTTATTTTGTTTCTTGTTCTCTGTGGTTTTTGATTTTTTTTTTTTTTTTATCAAAAGCATTGATCAGCTCTGGTTTATGAACCTGGGACTTGCATCAGGCATGAGAGTCTCTTTGCATAACTATTATGCTATCTACCTTGCCTCTTTCCTCTTTAAATGAATTAGTTGGGGGCCAGGAGGCCATAGTCCATTTTGTTTTATCACACATGCACAAAATCCTCAGTTCAGTCCCCAGCCCCAAATTTAAAATCAGAACAAGAGGATGGGGAAGATCACACAAAGGTTATGCAAAAAACTTTCATGCTTGAGGCTTCAAGCCCAAGTTCAAACTTGTCCCCCACCAGCAGTGAAAGAGCTGGGTAATACTCAGGTTGAGAGAGAGAGTGAGAGATTATTAAACTTGGGTTTATTTAAATTGGGATTAAAAACCAGTTTACTGGCCCAGTAGAATAACACACTTGGAGTGTGTGTTGCTTTAACATGTGCATAATCCATGTCCAAACTTAGTTCCCACTGCATTGAAGGAAGCTTTGTTGCTGTGTGTTGCTGTCTCTCTGTCTCTCTCTCTCTCTCTCTCTCTCTCCCCCCTCCCTCCCTCCCTCTGCCACATCTAAAAGAACAGGAAAGAAAGGGAGGAGTGATGTAACTGGTTGAGTGCACATATTACAGTGTGCAAGGACCCAAGTTCAAGCCCCAAGTCCCCACCTGCAGGCGGAAAGCTTCACGAGTGGTGAAGCAGGACTGCAAGTGTCTTTCTGTCTGTTCTCCCCACATTCTTCTCGATTTCTGACTGCTTCTATCCAATAAATAAATAGATAATTTTTTAAAAAATTAAAGAAAAAACTAAAGAGAGAGATAGATGCCAGTTTACTATTAAACATGTACATTTGCTGTCTTGACCAGGTCATATAAGTAAGCAGCAAGTTTACTAATATTGTCATCCCTTTAATTTCATCATGAATATATGTGTCTGCTTGCTGTGTTATTGATTCTTTCTTTTACAAACACTTAGTTTAACATTACTTTGGTTCTTGTTCCTTTTCCCTTTTAGGGAAGACTGCCAGGGAATCCATTTGCTTCAAACTCAAATGTATCTATAATAGAAATACTCATTCTCTTCAGTTTCCTTTGGGAATTTTTTTCTTCACTGGAGTCTATCAAAGGATTTAACCCCTACTTTGGTCTTCAATATTCAATATATATTTTTGAAAGATTTTATTTACTTATTAATGAGAAATATTGGAGGAGAGAAAGAACCAGACATCACTCTGGTACATGTGCTGCCAGGGATTGAACTCAGGACCTCATTCTTGAGTGTCTAATCTTTTATACTTTGCACCACATATTCTTAATGTTTAAAATGAAAGATTTAAACCTAAAAAAAAATGTGTTTCCTCAAACTACTTGCCAGATTGTCAGTCAACTTAGAAATAGCAGAGCACCATTTCCCAAAGATTGGCTGAGTCTCCAAAATACATGCTTATTTATTTTCCACATGGTAGCATATGTGCTCTATCAGGCTTGCCACCATGCCACATAGGTACTGTGTATATCATTCCCACCAGCAACTTAAGGTTATTTTTTAAAATATTTATTTATTCACTTTTGTTACCCTTGTTCTTTTATTGTTGTAGTTATTGTTATTGATGTCATCATTGTTGGATAGGACAGAGAAATGGAGAGAGGAAGGGAAGACAAAGAGGGAGAGAGAAAGATAGACACCTGCAGACCTGCTTCACCACATGTGAAGCGACTCCCCTGCAGGTGGGGAGCCGGGGGCTCAAACCGGGATCCTTATGCCGGTCCTTGTGCTTTACCGCCACATGCATTTAACCTGCTGCGCTACTGCCCTTCTCCTTAAAATACATGCTTATTTCCTGCTGTTTCGCTCCTTGTATGTATAATGAGTTGAAAAGAGAATTCTTTTCAACGGGTAGAATTCGTCTCAACGGGTAGAGCACTGGGTTCATATGCCTGAGATTCCCAGTTCAATCTCCAGCACCACATTTGCCATAGTGTACTCTGGCTTCTTTCTCTCCTGTGTCTCCTGTGAAACTCTTATATGTAATCATGTTTAATATGTAATCATGTTTAATTGGAAGCACTTATGTTAGTAAGAGAATGATTTATCTTATGTAAAAGAATTTTCTTTAAATCTTTTGCAGGAGGTAGAGCAATGGATAAAGCTTTGGACTCTCAGACATGAGGTCCTAAGTTCAGTATCTAGCATTGCCTGTGCCAGAGTGATGCTCTGGTTCTCTCTCTCTCATATTAATTAATAAATGTAAATGCACTTTTAAAATTTATCTCTGGCTGGGGAGATAGATGTTCATGTGTAAACCTTCAAAATTCCAGGTCCAGTCCCCAGTACCAACATAATCCCGAGTTGAAAAGTTCTCTGGTTAATTTTTTTTGTTCATCTCTTCTGTTCTTATCAGTGGGGTAGCTAAACTTTAATCTTATTTCTGTTTTGTCCTTATCCCTGCCTCCTAGCTGTGGATAGATCAGTGACTGCCAGTCTGAGTGATGCTCGAGATGCCCTTGTGAATGCCGTCATAGACTCTCTTTCAGCTTTTCGTTCTTCAGTCCTAAGTAACCAGCAGCCTGGACTCATGGTTCCCTTTTCACTGCGGCTTTTTCCACTTTTTGTTTTGGCTCTCCTTAAACAGGTAAGAGAATCAAAGCCAGGCACTGTGAAAATAGAAGTTAAAATAATCTTTTTGCATTATTTTTCTTTTCTATTGGTCATTTAGTGTCTTTAAAAACTTATAAAATAACAGGGTTGCAGCCCAGGAGATGGTGCAGTGGATAAGGCACTGGAGTGTCAAGTATGAACTCCTAAGTTACTGCACTTCCCTATCCTTGTCATTGAATCTTTGACATCTTCCCCCCACACACACCCTTTCTATGCTTCTAGAGAAAGGGATAGAGGAAGGAAGGAAAGGAAAGACACCAAAGTACTGCCCCCCCCCCATTCATGGATTGTTTAGTTTCTGTAATTGGTGTTCTCTTAAGCTGGGAATTGAACCCAGGGTTACATACATGGTGAGGCATACATTTTATCTGTGGAGCCAACTCCTGAGCCCTTAAATTTTTACTTAATATGTTCATGTTAATTAAGTACCTCAGTAGGGAGTCGGGCACAGCAGGTTAAGCACACGTGGTGCAAAGCTCAAGTACCAGCATAAGGATCCTGGTTCGAGCCCCCAGGTCCCCACCTGCAGGAAAGTCGCTTCACAAGCAGTGAAGCAGATCTTCAGGTGTCTATCTTTGTCTCTCCCTCTCTGTCTTCCTCTCCTCTCTCCATTTCTCTCTGTCCTATCCAACAACAACGATATCAAAATTACAATACAAAAGAAAAAGGCAACAAAAGGGAAAAAATTAATAAAGTACCTCAGTATTAATGCAGCTTGTGTAATAAAGACAAAACAAAACAATAACTAATTCTGACCTGTTGCTTCACAGTTGTGTGCCTTAAAAAATAATTTAGGACTAGGTAAATATAGCATGTAATTTTCACAGCAGACTTTCATGCTTAAGGCACGAGAGGTCCCAGGTTAAAATACCACCACTATAAGCCAAAGCCAAGCAATGCTGTGCCTAAAAAATAAACAAAAATATTAAAATAAATGTAATGATATCCCAGATGTGATCCTCTGACAGAAAAAGGACATTAGTGGGAAACTGGTGAAATCCAAGTAAACTTTAAAATTGAGGGCAGGGTAGATAGCAAAATGACTGTCATATCTGAGACTCCAAAGTTCAGTGTTCAGTCCCCAGCACTACAAGAACCCCAGAGTAAACAGTGCTAATAACAAGCAAGCAAACAAAGCACAAATAATTTAGCCTCTTTCAACTTCAATTTCCCTTTCTGAAAATTCAACATGTGGAAGATTATTGTGAAGATTAAATAAGATGGATATTGCACCTATGAAGTACTATTATGAGGTTACACTTTTACATTGTAGAGATTAGTTTTCAGAGGGAAATATTATGTAACATTTTGGTGTACTGTGTGATGATTACCTCAATAAATTTAGTTAACAACAACAAAAATACCAATGAAGTAGCTCAGTGTATGAGGGAGGGGATGACTTACCTAGTGGAGCGTATGCCTTGCTTTTACCATGGGAACACCAGGGATGGCATCAGGGGAGTTCCACAGATTGTGGAGTGGAGCTTTGGAGTTCCTCTCTCTCTTACTCTATATCTACCTCCCCCCCCCTTTTTAATCTTTATTTATTGGATAGAGACAGCCAGAAATTGAGAGGGGTGGGGGAGAGACAGAGAAAAAAAACAGTAAATTTGCTGGAAATATTTATATTTATAGTTATGTATTTTTTTTAAATAACTTGTTTTACATAGATGTTTGTTTTTGTCACAGAAATCGTTCCAGACGGGGACAAATGCTCGTCTAGATGAACGCATTTTTGCCATGTGTCAAGTGAAAAATCAGCCATTGGTTTACCTTATGCTCACAACTCACCCCAATTTGTATAGAGTTGACAATCTTTCAGATGAGGTAAGGTTTGTTTTATTAATTTACTTGGTAAGCAGACTGTATTGGTGTGAGAGCAGAAGACTTTATTAAAGGGAGATCCACATAAATTCAGTGAGAGTGAGAAGAGTACAGATGAGTGTTGCTAAATACTTCTTACATTTGGTATTTTAACAACTGCATACTACACTGCACTGCTGTTTTTCTAAGCATAAATATCTTTTTTTTTTTTTTTTTTTGCCTCCAGGGGTATTGCTGGGGCTCAGTGCCTACACCACAAATCCACTGCTCCTGGAGGCCATTTTTTCCCTTTTGTTACCCTGGTTGTTTTACCATTGTTGTGGTTATTATTATCGTTGTTGTTGATGTCATTGTTGTTGGATAGGACAGAGGGCTAGAGAAAGATAGACACCTGCAGACCTGCTTCACCGCCTGTAAAGCGACCCCCCTGCAGGTGGGGAACCAGGGGCTCCAACTGGGATCCTTACACCGGTCCTTGCGCTTTGAGCCACATGCACTTAACCCGCTGTGCTACTGCCAGACCCCCACATAAACATCTTAAAGACATGGTGGGGGTGGGGTTAATGCTTTGCCTACCATCACTCCTTCTCCCCCTGGCCCTCTCCCATCCCCTGGCCTCCCTCACACTAAGAAGACAACAGTGATGACCAACTGGATAATTGGTTGATTTTTTTAAGATTTATTTTATTTGTACATATTATTATCATTAATTCTACATAAAGACAGAAATTGAGATGAAAGAGGATAATAGACAGGGAGGAGAAAGAGACCTATACCACTACTTCACAGCTCACAAAACTTCCCCCTGCAGGTGGGGGACCAGGGGCTTGAACCCAGGGCCTTGCACACTATACATGCCCAATCTGCTGGGTGTTCCACAACCCAGCCCTAAATAATTTTCTTCCTCCTTCTCTTTCCTTTTCTCTCTTCCTCATAATTTAAATAAATAAATAAATAAATAAATAAATATGTATAATTTTTAAGGATCTGGGTTCAAGCCCCCAGTCCCCACCTGCAGGAGGGAAGCTTCATAATCATTGAAGCAATGCTGCAGGTGTTTCTCTGTCTTTCTCCCTCCCCATCACCCTCTCACTATATACACAAGCACACAAACACCCCTCCCTCCATACCTACCTACCTACCTACCTACCTCCCTCTCTGGAGCACTGATTAGCTCTGGCTTGCTGATGAGCTCTAGGGGATTGAACCTGGGACTTCAGAGCCTCAGGAATGAGTCTCATAGCATAACCATTTCTGCCTCTAGCCAATATATATCTATGTATATACTTTAAAATTAAATGTATAAAAAATGTTGGGGTGGGAAAGATAGCGTAATATTTATACAAATAGGCTCTCATGCCTGAGTCTCTAAGGTCCCATGTTCAATCTCCTTAATCACCATAAACCATAACTGAGCAGTGGAGAAAAAAAAATGCATTGCACCAAAGCAAAGGCCTGAGGGCTTGAGGAAGACCTAGCATGGGGGTGAGAATGTTTTGCAGAATATTCAGAACTTTTACACGTTATCAACATCTGCATTTACTGTAAATCATTAATCCCCCCCTCATAAAAAGAAAAAAAGAGGGCGGAAGTAGATAGCATAATGATTATGCCTGAGGCTCCAAAGTCCCAGGTTCAATCCCCTGCACCACCATAAACCAGAGCTAAGCAGTGGTCTGGTAAACAATATATGTAATTTTAAATACATTAATAAGAAAATAAATAAGGGAAAAAATGGCTGCTGGGGGTGTTTTGCAGGCAGAGAGCCCCACTGATAACCCTGGTGGCAAAATAAAAATAGAGGTGCGCTGTTTACGCTCTCTAATACTTTTGTGTTTTACTGTGACTATATATAACCTGTGTTGAAAGCTTTACTCTTGCTGATTCCTCAGGGAGCTCTCAACATCAATGATCGAATGATACCTCAGCCACCAATTCTTCAGCTTTCAGTGGAAAAATTGAGCAGAGATGGAGCTTTCCTCATGGATGCAGGCTCTGTGAGTCATTGGATCATGATCTTCCTCACTGTCTATTACTCTACCTTCATTTCCCTTAATGGCTTTTTCTCATTACAGCATGTGCCATGTAACCTATGTACTCATATACTTGTCCCCACCATCCTCAATAGACATTTTTCATGTCAAGAATAAAATGTCTTATCATGGTATGTAGTGATTATTAGTTCAACTATAGGATATACATTCTTGTTAAACTGGCTCATTACTTTATCTCCCCCCCCTTTTTTTGACCTTGTTTATCATCTTCGTTGTTGTTGTTATTGTCATTGTTGTTGGGTAGGACAGAGAAAAATGGAGAGGGGGAGAGAAAGATAGACACCTGTAGACCTGCTTCACCGCCTGTGAAGGGAACCCCCTGCAGGTGGGGAGCCGGGGGCTCGAACCAGTATCCTGCTGCTGGTCCATTCACTTTCCTCCATGTGTGCTTAACCCACTGCTCCACCGCTCAGCTCCCTGCTTTGATCTTATAAAACACACACAGGTTTAAAGGTGGGTTAACAGTTCATAATTAAGCTACATCACAATTTTTTTTTCCTGTTCTCAGGCATTGATGCTTTGGATTGGAAAGAATTGTGGGCAGAATTTTATCAGCCAAGTCCTAGGAGTGCAAAGCCATGCATTAATTCCACAGACTATGGTAAGACTGTTTTCTTATAGTGATTGCAGTATGATACCCCATTTTTAAATTATAGCATAGTATTAAACATCTTTTCAAACAAAATGTTCCCAAAGGTTATGGTTGCTTTTCTCACTGAAAATACTCATTTTTGTGCCTTTTTTTTTAATGTAAAATTTTAATAGTTTGTTTATTGGGTAAAGACAGAGAAATCAAGAGTGGAGTGGGTGGATAAAGAGGAATATCTGCAGCCCTGCTTCACCACTTGTAAAGCTTTCCCTTTGCAGGTGGGGACCAGGGGCTTGAACCTGGGTCCTTGTGCACTGTAATGTAATGTATCATTTAACCAAGTGCACCTGGTCCCTATAATTTATATTTTTTTAATTTATATTTATTCCCTTTTGTTGCCCTTGTTGTTTTATAGTTATAGTTATTTTTGTTGCTACTGCCCAACTCCTAATTTATTTTTTTTTAAGGACTGAGAAATACAAAGAAAAAGTTGCAGAGAGAGCACTGATCATCAGCTCTGGTTTATGGTAATGCTGGAAATTGAGCTTGCGACCTCACAGCATCAGCCATAAAAGATTCATTTCTTTACTGATTTACTTAGGTGCTCAATTCTGGCTTTTGATGGTGCAGGGAATTGAATTTGGGACTTTGGACCCTCAGGTGTGAGAGTCTCTTTGTATAACCATTATACTCTTTACCCCCACCCCATAGAAATCTTTGCCTTGCCATTATACTATCTCCCCTTCCTTATCCTTTTTGCTTGTTTGTTTGTTAATCTCTGGAACTTTACTGCTCCAGGCACACTTTTTCAGGTAGAAGGTGTGAGGCGGAGGGAAAGAAACTACAACACCAAAGCTTCCTCCAGTGTGGTGACCAGGCTCGAATCTAGGTCTCATCCATGGCACACCAGCAGAAGTGTGCTATATTTTTATGGACCTTAATTTATTTATTACTGGATAGAAACAGAAATTGAAAGGGATGGGGAGGGTAGAGAGGGAGAGAGACAGAGACAGAGACAGAGACACCTGCAACCCTGCTTCACCACTCCTGAAGCTTTCCCCCTGCAGGTCCTTTTGCACTGGCATATGTGCTGCTGGGGATCAGGACCTCATGCTTGAGAGTCCAAAGCTTTAAAAAGTTCTCTAGCTGGCATAATACTGCAGTTTTTTTTGGTGTTGTGTTTTTGGCAAATGACATGTTCTTTGGCAATCTTTTTAACTGCTGCTTTAGAGCAATTAAATTGATGCTCTGAACCTCTCAGAAGGCTAGAAATGGACCTACCCTATGACCCTGCAATTCCTCTCCTGGGGATATATACTAAGGAACCCAACACATCCATCCAAAAAGATCTGTGTACACATATGTTCTTGGCAGCACAATTTGTAATAGCCAAAACCTGGAAGCAACCCAGGTGTCCAACAACAGATGAGTGGCTGAGCCAGTTGTGGTATATATACACAGTGGAATACTACTCAGCTGTAAAAGATGGTGACTTCACCGTTTTCAGCTGATCTTGGATGGACATTGAAAAAATCATGTTGAGTGAAATAAGTCAGAAACAGAAGGATGAATATGGGATGATCTCACTCTCAGGCAGAAGTTGAAAAACAAGATCAGAAAAGAAAACACAAGTAGAACCTGAAATGGAATTGGCGTATTTCACCAAAGTAAAAGACTCTGGGGTGGGTGGGTGGGGAGAATACAGGTCCATGAAGGATGATAAATGACATAGTGGGGGCTGTATTGTTAAATGGGAAACTGGGGAATGTTATGCATGTACAAACTATTGTATTTACTGTTGAATGTAAAACATTAATTCCCCAATAAAGAAATAAATATAAATAAATAAAATAAAAATAAATTGCTGCTCTGAGCCCTTGTGCTTCAGGTAGAAAGAAATAGAGAGGGAGAGGAGAGACACTATAATACTGCTTCACCACCCTTGGTGCTGTATAAGGCATTTCCATGTGCTGCTGGCTACATCAGTCAGCCTGGTTAAAACGTGCTGTAACGCATGAGCTATCTCCTGGTTCTACAAATGACCTGATTAACGATGGTTATTGAAGAACGTAATGATAGACTATTATCAGCTTTGTGACCTTAGATAAATTATTAATAGCTTCACTTGTAAACTAAAGATGCTGTTATTGCTGGGGGCAGGATGGTGGTGCACTCGGTTAAGCATACGTTAACTATGCACAAAAAACTAGGTTCAAGCCCTTTCTCCCCACCTTCAGGGAGGACATTTCATGAGAGGTAAAGAAAGTATGCAGTTGTTTGTCTTTCTCTACCTCTCCTTCCCCTCTCAACTTCTCTGTCTTATCAAATAAAATGTAGAACGGAAAAAAATAGCATCCAGGAACAGCACCAGGCCACATAATCCTGGTGGCAATAAAAAAATAATAAAATGATGCTATTGCTCATGGAGAATTGAAATAAACCATGAAGCATTTGTTAACCTCCAATGCATTTGAATGTCTTAAATATTTTACTTATTTATTAGTAAGAAAGAGAAAGGAGGAGAGAGAAGCAGAGCATCATTATAGCACATGCAATGCCAGAAGTCAAACTCAGAGGGCCTACCACTTGAGCATCCAACATTTAATCTACAACACTACCTCCCAGACTAATGGATGTTTCATTCATTTATTTATTTATTTATTTATTTATTTATTTATTGTGACCAAGGTTATCATTGGGGCTCAGTGCCTGCACTACAAATTCACTGCTCCTGTGTTTATTTTTTATTTATTTATTTATTTTTGGATAGGACAGAGAGAAAATGAGAGAGATGGGGAGAAGACAGAGTGGATGAGAGAAAAATAGATACCTGTAGACCTGCTTCACTTCTTGTGAAGTAACCTTCCTGCAAGGGCCACAAACCAGGATCCTTGTGCCTATCCTTACACTTCTTACTATGTGTGCTTAACCTGGTGCACCACCACCTGGCTCCCTAAAATCTTCAATTAAATATTTTTAATTATGTTTATTTATTGGATAGAGACAAACAGAGGGGCAGGGGAGATAGAGAGTTAGGGACACACCTGCAGCCCTACTTCACTACTCACAAAGCTTTCTCCCTGCAGGTGGGGACCGGGAGCTGAACCCAGGTCCTTGGGCATTGTAATGTGTGCATTTAACCAGGTGCTGCACCTCCTGACCACCAGATGTTTTTTTTTGTTTTTTTTTAATATTTATTTATTCATGAGGGAGAGAGAATCAGACATCACTTTGGTACATGTGCTGCTGGGGATTGAACTTGCTTAAGAGTGCTTTATCTACTGCGCCACCTCCCAGACCTAAGTTTAAAATTAGAGTTAATTAGAAAATGATCTTACCTACATCAAATTAAAAAGCTTCTTCACAGCAAAAGAAACCACTACCCAAACCAAGAGACCCCTCACAGAATGGGAGAAGATCTTTACATGCCATACATCAGATAAGAGTTTAATAACCAGCATATATAAAGAGCTTGCCAGACTCAACAACAAGACAACAAATAACCCCATCCAAAAATGGGGGGAGGACTTGGACAGAATATTCACCACAGAAGAGATCCAAAAGGCCGAGAAACACATGAAAAAATGCTCTAAGTCTCTGATTGTCAGAGAAATGCAAATCAAGACAACAATGAGATATCACTTCACTCCTGTGAGAATGTCATACATCAGAAAAGGTAACAGCAGCAAATGCTGGAGAGGGTGTGGGGTCAAAGGAACCCTCCTGCACTGCTGGTGGGAATGTCAATTGGTCCAACCTCTGTGGAGAACAGTCTGGAGAACTCTCAGAAGTCTAGAAATGGACCTACCCTATGACCCTGCAATTCCTCTCCTGGGGATATATCCTAAGGAACTCAACACATCCATCCAAAAAGATCTGTGTACACATATGTTCTTGGCAGCACAATTTGTAATAGCCAAAACCTGGAAGCAACCCAGGTGTCCAACAACAGATGAGTGGCTGAGCCAGTTGTGGTATATATACACAATGGAATACTACTCAGCTGTAAAAGATGGTGACTTCACCGTTTTCAGCTGATCTTGGATGGACCTTGAAAAAATCATGTTGAGTGAAGTAAGTCAGAAACAGAAGGATGAATATGGGATGATCTCACTCTCAGGCTGAAGTTGAAAAACAAGATTAGAAAAGAAAACACAAGTCGAACCTGAAATGGAATTGGCATATCGCACCAAAGTAAAAGACTCTGGGGTGGGTGGGTGGGTGGGTGAGGAGAATACAGGTCCATGAAAGATGATGAATGACATAGTGAGGGTTGTATTGTTAAATGGGAATCTGGGGAATGTTATGCATGTACAAACTATTGTATTTACTGTTGAATGTAAAACATTAATTCCCCAATAAAGAAATAAATTATTAAAAAATAATAATAATAAAGAAAATGATCTTACCATCATATTATCACTACCCTACCAGTTTATATTCAATCGTAGGATATTGGTTTTATGTCATCACCTTTTGATAGTTGTGGATTTAACCCCATTTATAGAATTTATTAATATCTTAATGAATTTAACAGATATGTATGTGCTAGTCTAATTATAGCTAGGATAAGTACTTGTTTTCTTATTATATTTTTATTTGTTTTCAATGAGAGAGAAAAAGAGATCAGAGCACTGCTCAGCTCTTACTTATGGTGGTGCCAAGAATTGAACCTGGGACCCCAAGGTTCTGGAAGACTGGTATACAACTGCTCCTCTATTTCCTCACCCCAAGTACTAATTTTCAAACTTTGAGTAAAATTATTGTTCTGGGGTTGGGGAGATAGCATAATTGTTATGCCAAAAGACTTTCATGTCTGAGGCCCTGAGGAGCCAGGTTCAGTCTGCAGTACCATCATAAGCCAGAATTGAGCAGTGCTCTGGTATCTGTCTCCATCTCTTCCGCCTCATTAAGATAAATAAAAAGTTTTACAAAATTGGTCAGGGTGACTAATTGTAACTACTTGAATTAATCGAGTAATTCTAGACATCATTGTAAAATGAAGCCTTAGGACTCCTCCTAAAGCAGAGTTTGTCAAACTAAGATTTTATTTATTTATTTGTTTATTTTTCTGCTTCCAAGGTTATCTCTGGGGCTTGGTGCCTGCACTCTGAATCCACTGCTCCTGGAGGCTTTTTTTCCCCCTTTGTTTCCCTTGTTTGTTATATTGTTGTTATTGCTGTCATTGTTGTTGGATAAGACAGAGAGAAATCGAAGAGGAGAGGGGAAGACGGTGAGGGGGAGAGAAAGACAGACACCTGCAGACCTGCTTCACTGCTTGTGAAGCGACTCCCCTGCAGGTGGGGAGCCAGGGGCTTGAACTGAGATCCCTGTACCAGTCTTTGCACTTTGCGCTGTGTGTGCTTAACCCACTGCTCTACTGCCGGACCCCCAAAGAATTCTATTTTAGAAGAGATAGAGAAACTGCTGTGGGTTACTCTCCCTTCCCTCTCGATTTCTGTCTGTCTCTATCCAATAAATAAAATCTAAACAAATAAATAAAATATAAAGCTCTCAGCCCTCACCTGCAGGGAGGAAGCTTCAGGAACAGTGGAGCAAGTATCCTTTTTCTCTTTCCCTTTCTGTCTTTCAGCCTCTGTCAAAAAAAGATTGAAAATAATGGCTGCCGGGAGCAGTGGAGTTGTGAAGGCACTAAGCCCTAGCGACAAAAATAGAAATGGCAAAATAATAGTAATAGTTGCATACCCTTAGTAGAAAATTGTAATGTGCCGAATCTCATGTGCTCCCCCACCCCTAAATCTCTGAAATCAATACCAACAGTTCTGTAAGGTGCCCAGTGATTCATTTACATGATCAAGTTTGAGAAGCATTATAGATAATTCATTGAGTGTCTGATAAGAATAAATTGAATGTTGTTTTTTGTTTAATAGACAAACCTTCCAGTATTAGATACACCAGAATCTGCCAGAATGACAGCTTTCATCTCTTGGCTAAGAGAGCAGAGACCATTTTTCCCAGTACTTCATGTAATAAAGTAAGTTAAAATGTTCATTTATTAGTAGTGAAACAATGTGTTTAACGATGCAGGGACCTGTTTTGAGTCATCTGTATGTGACCTGTAACTTCAGCAAACTCTTTGGAAGACTACTAAAAACAAAAGACTTTAAACAAATTGTATTAAATTGTGCTTTATATTAATTAGTAATTTGTCACAATACCACTATTCTCCCCCTCCCATATGTATGAAGTTTTTTATTAGCCAAATCTTCTCAATGTTTTAGAACTGACTATATGATAAATATCATGATGTAAGGTTGTCAGTCTTGTGATTTATTTCACTATTTTATCTGATGTATATAAATATTTTTGTCTTTTTGTTCCTAAGGGATGAGAGTCCAATGAGAACAATCTTCCTCCAAAATTTGGTAGAAGACAGAACAGAGTCTGCATTATCTTATTATGAATTTCTCTTGCATGTACAACAACAAGTGAATAAGTGAACAAATAAAGATAACCAGCTCAGTTGTTTCTAAGGGAAGTCATGGTAACACAGAACACCTGAGAATGTGTACTACCTTCCTTTTCTATTAGCTTTGTGGACTAATGTGATGGTTAGATGTTCTCACTGTGATCTCAGCAAACTATAGCAAGTAAGGACCACTGCAGAGAATCAAACATGCAACTTTAAAATACTGTATTTTTAAAATCAAAATATATCTACATAAGATTGGATGCCCTTTTTTTCTTTGCTGCCAATTACATTTGAGGCTATTTATGGATTGAAATAGTACAGAGGCAAAGTACATTTTGTAAAATATAAATAAAGACTTGATATGCCCGCTGTATAATTCTCATTTTTCCTGAATTTTTGGCTGCTACATTTAAAACCTCACAAGACTTAAGTGTTGCAGGTAAATTACAAATCTATTGCTAAAGATCTTTTTATGATTCAAAAAAGTTCAGAAGACTGAGTAGACAAACTATCCCTCTCACCTGGTTGTTTTTTGTTTTGTTTTTTTAGTTTTTTTCTTTTTCAAGGAAGAAAAAGGATCATATTTTTAACCAAAACTAGAGTAAGTCTAGTTTGAGAAGAATACAAAATAATATATTTAAGCTTTAAATTCTGTCAGTATTCTCTATACTTGAAGAACAAAGTCACTTTAATTTGAAGTGAAAACTATAATTCAGTTGTTTTCTGTTTTGACAGAAGACTCAGATTCACCATTTTACTCTGTAGTGAACAGAATCTGAGCTCCCTTCATAAATACATTGGGACTGGTGATGATAATAGGGAAATGAATAAACTTCAGTTATTTTGATTCTTCTAAGTGGGTTTTGTTTGGTATATTTCTGCTCTGTGATGTATAATTTAGGTGTCATAATATCAGATGAGGATGATTGAAAGAACTTAAAGTCTTAAATGCTATCTCAAGTGCATCAGTAACATTTTTCTAGGATATTTAATAATTAAATTGGAAGCTGCTCATAACTATTTATTCTTGGATTTAAAAATTATTAAAGCATGAATGCTGCTGTTTGATTTGGTGGATGTTAAGATTATACAAATCCGATGAATTAAAGTTATGAAAGAAACTTGATTTCTGAACATGCTCAAGTGAATTTTGTTTACAAATAGGTAAATTATACATCTGTATATATAATGTGCAGTGATTGAATATCTTTAAAAGAGTTTGGCCCAGTTTTCACATAGTGATCTTGTCTTATAATGACTTCTTAAAGTGAAAGATGCTCATATGTAATACTGGATGAAAAGATTTACATGTTTTTGTTTTAGGAGGTTAGAAAATATGTTTACAATCTTGGTTTCATATGATCATCAATGAAATGATAAATTATTTTTTTATTTTATCAGAACCCTGCTCAACTCTTTGACTAATGGTAATGCAAGGGAATTGAACCCAAGACTTTGAAATCTCAAGAGCAAAAATTGGGGGGGGGTACCCATTATGCTATTTGCCCCACCCTGACATAGTAACTTTCAGATTTACATCAATATGAACTGATTTTAACTGAGTTTTCTTGGGATAGAGAAGAAGCAGGACCCACTAGAGTATATGCTACTATTTGCCAATCAGATCAGAATAACTGTATTTTATGAAAAATATCTCCCTAGAGCAGTGTTAAGGCTTATTTTTAATATACAAGTGGTATATTAAACTGGAAGTTGTCTTGAAAGGGGCAGGATAGATAGCATAATGATTATGCATACAGACTTTCATGCCTGAGGCTAGCAAAGTCCCAGGTTCAATCTCCCGCACCACCATAAACCAGAGCTGAGCAGTGCTCTGGTAAAAAAGAAGGAAGGATGGAAGGAGAAAAAAAGAGAAATTTTCTTGAAAGCCGCTTAATTGGTGGAAAAGCAATTACAAATCATAGCAAATGAAAATAAATTTATATTTTCCCTTCTAAAGAAACAGAGTCATTATCATGCACTGATGTTTCTTAATAGCTAAAATTATCTTCATAATGTGAATTTTGAATGTGGATATTTGTAATTCTTTTCTTAATAGTCGTAAAAAATCAGAGGGAAAAGTTTGTGCTTCTAAGGATAATCTTCCTTGTGCCTCATTTCATCCCTAAGTGGGTGTGAATCCTGTTATTACCACATGCTTGTTAGTATTTTTCACTACTTTTTAAATTTTTACTTTAAAAATTATTTTAGATATTGTATACCATGTGCAATCCAGAATAATTTTATTATAATAGGTCACATAAAACATTTTAGTTAGAATTCACAATACTTATTCTCCAGATAATGATGGAATGAGTGAACCTTTGGAAATCCTGACATTAAATACTTATATTATTTTACTTTTTTTGTGATACAGATTTTTTTTTTTTGCAGTAGGGCACACTACCTGCTGTCTCATCTTGTATTACTTTTTTGATGTAAAACAACTAATATTTACACTATGCCATATTTTTTTTATTGTAGTTGTAAATTATGAAAAATCCTTGAATTTTCTACAGATCTACAACTACTAAAGTAATAGACAAGGGCAATCTTGGGATTTAAATCTGAGCATGGCAGTTCTATCATAAAAAGTACTCTATTTTTCTAATTTCTAGGATTTTTAAAATACATTTCTGTAAGTCTGACATTAATATTCACTTAAGCAGTACCATTTATTTTAGTTTGCATATACTTCATTGTTTTAACTTAATTAAATGTACTGAGTCTAGTAAACTATTTTCCAGTAATTAGAATGAAAGATTTATTTCTTCTAATCAAAGATGTGTAACAGCTATTATCTAGGGGACCACCAAATGTGATTTCAAGATTTTGTTAACTATTACAAATATAATCCTTCTATAGAAATTTTAATTTTGTAAAGTAGTGTATAATATTGTAACATTAAATCCTCGTTCTCAAATTCAAATATGTATTGATCTTCAATGTGTTGTGTTCAGTCTTGCTTCTCTGCAATGGTAGAGACAAGATTTGTCTTCCTTTTTACAGTTTGTAATTTTCACTGTTTTATTCCTGTAAAAAGAAAAGTCATTTGTAACTCATTCAAATAATCATTTCAGCTGTGCTAACTTATCAATTTGGCTATTCAATAAAGTTAAATGCAAGAGCTGACTTGCTGTGTGACTTATTAAAGTGGTAAAAGAGGGGCTGGGCTAAGGTGCACCTGCTTGAGCATCCACGCTAAAAGAGTGAAGAGTCAGCAGTGGGAACAGAGCTCCCAAGGATATAAAGAGTGAAGAGAAAAATCAGCACACTTTCACATTCTCCAGTGATCCTTGAGTGTTTGTACACAAATTATGTCTCTTTTCCCTATGACTGATTCACGGGGTCCTCTGATTCTTTCATAGCAACTTCCATGATGAACCAGACACTAGGAAACACGTTTCTCCCAGCAAACAATAGCACCAGGCATCCCCAACAGTGTGGTGATGCTGTGATCTCCTCCTTCTCTCACTGTCTCTAGGACTTCCTTCTCAAATTAAAATCAGAATGAGGGAGTCTGGAGGTAGCCCAGCGGGTTAAGTGCACATGACGCAAAGCGCAAGGACTGGCGTAACGATCCCTGCTCAAGCCCCCGGCTCCCCACCTGCAGGGGCATCGCTTCACAGGCAGTGAAGCAGGTCTGAAAAAAAAATAATAATGTAAGAGTTGGCCTAGAGTTTCCCCCTTTTGTTGCCCTTGTTGTAGCTTCGTTGTGGTTATTATTATTGCCCTTGTTGACGCAATTCGTTGTTGGATAGGACAGAGAGAAATGGAGAGAGGAGGGGAAGACAGAGAAGGGGAGAGAAAGATAGAGACCTGCAGACCTGCTTCACCGCCTGTGAAGCGACTCCCCTGCAGGTGGGGAGCCGGGGGCTCGAACCGGGATCCTTAGCCGGTCCCTGCGCTTTGCGCCACATGCGCTTAACCCACTGCGCCACCGCCCGACCCCCCCAAAATAATTTTTTTTAAAAATCAATCATGGGAGTCAGGTGGTATCGCAGCGGGTTAAGCGCAGGTGGGCAAAGCTCAAGGACCAGCGTAAGGATCCGGGTTTGAGCCCTGGCTCCCCACCTGCAGGGGAATCGCTTCACAGGCAATGAAGCAGGTCTGCAGGTGTCTGTCTTTCTCTCCCCCTGTCTTTCCCTCCTCTGCCCATTTCTCTCTGTCCTATCCAATAATGACGACATCAACAACAACAATTATAACTACAACAACAACAATGGCAACAAAAGGGGAAATAAATAATATATATGTATATATATATATATAAATAAAAAATATACAGACACCAGCAGACCTGTGGAGTGAACCCCCTGCAGGTGGGGAGCCAGGTGCTGGAAATAGGATCCTGATGCCGTCCGTGCCCTTTGCAGCATGTGCACTTAACCCACTGTGCCACTACCCAGCTCCCCCTCTTTCCCTATCCACTCATTCTCTCTCAATTACTCACTGCCTCCATTCAACTTAAATAAAATATTTACAAAAGAGTTATTACAAGAAATGAAAGACTTGTATACTGAAAATTAGGAGCCACTACTCCAGGAAATAGAAAAAGACACAAAGAAGTAGAAATATATTCCATGTTTATGGGTTGGAAGAATTAACACCATCAAAATGAATATACTACCCAGAGCCATATACAAATCTAATGCTATCCTCATCAAGATCCCAATCACATTTTTAGGAGAATAGAACAAATGCTGTAAATGTTTATCTGAAAGCAGAAAAGACCTAGAATTGCCAAAACAATCTTGAGAAGAAAGAACAGAACTGGAGGCATCACACTCCCAGATTAAATTTTATTATAAGGCCATTGTCATCAAAACTGCTTGGTGTTGGGAACATGAATAGACACACTCACCAGTGGAATAGAATTGAGAGCCTAGAGTAAACCCCCACACCTATGGACATCTAATCTTCAACAAAGGTGCCCAGACTATTAAGTGGGGAAAGGAGAGTCTCTTCAACAAATGGTGTTGGAAAAAATGGGTTGAAACATGCATAAAAATGAAACTGAGCCACTATATTTCACCAAAAAACAAAAGTAAATTATTTTTTTTAAATATTTATTTTTGGGAGTCGGGCTGTAGCGCAGCGGGTTAAGCACAGGTGGCGCAAAGCACAGGGACCGGCATAAGGATCCCGGTTCAAACCCCGACTCCCCACCTGCAGGGGAGTCGCTTCACAGGCGATGAAGCAGGTCTGCAGGTGTCTATCTTTCTCTCCTCCTCTCTGTCTTCCCCTCCTCTCTCCATTTCTCTCTGTCCTATCCAACAACGACAGCAACAATAGTAACTACAACAATAAAACAACAAGGACAACAAAAGGGAATAAATAAATAAAATAAATAAAAAATACATATTTTTTGTTGCCCTTGTTTTATTGTTGTAGTTATTGTTGTTATTGATGTCATCGTTGTTGAATAGGACAGAGAGAAATGGAGAGAGGAAGGGAAGACAGAGAGGGGGAGAGAAAGACACCTGTAGAGATAGACACATTGCATTTAATCTTGACTGCACTTAATCAAATCTCGCACATATGTTACTATTTATTACTAAAACAGAATTGCTTTTGTCAGCAGGGTTATCATTAGGACTCCCTGACTGAAAGACAGACTCCACTATTACTAGCAGTCTTCTTTTTTTATTTTTTATATTTATTTATTTTGCTTGTGTTGCCCTTGTTTTTTATTGTTTTTGTAGTTATTATTGTTCTTGTTATTGGTGTCGTCGTTAGATAGGACGAAGAGAAATGGAGAGGTGGGGCAGAGAGGTGGAGAGAAAGATAGACACCTGCAGACCTGCTTCACCGCCTGTGAAGCGACTCCCCTGCAGGTGGGGAACCGGGGTCTTGAACCCGGAGCCTTACGGGTGCTTAAGCCGCTGCACTACACTCCCACTAGCAGTCTTTATTTTCAGAGACAGAAATAGAGACGCAGGTGGGGGAAAAGGGGAGGAGAGAGACAGATCAGGGGTAGATAGCATAATGGTTATGCAAAGAGACTCATACCTGAGGCTCCAAAGTCCCAGGTTCAATCTCCCCTCCCCCATAGGTGAGAGCTGATCAGTGTTCTGGCAAAAGAGAGGGATCTGGTCTCCTACGCCTACACTGAACTTCTCTGTTCCAGACTCTTGGAAACAGAGTTGGCAGTCAGCTGAGGTAAAGAATAAACACCTCATCACAGACCCCTGCAAGCGTCCACCCGGCTTTGACCTAGCACGTTATGATTGGGCCCTCCTCAATCGCTATGGAACAGGCCATGGCCGGTGCGCCGCTATGTTCCATCGCTGGGGAGCCAGAGATGACCCGAACTGCCCCTGCGGCTACTGACAGACTATGACCCACATAGTCAACGACTGCCACCTCTCCAGATTCAAAGGAGGTCTCGAAACTTTACATCAGGCTCAACCTGACGCTGTTGACTGGCTACGGAAGAAGGGCAAACACTAGAAGAAGAAAGAGAGAGGGAGTAGGGCAGTAGCGCAGCCAGTGAAGCGCTAAGTAAGGTAAAGATCTGGGTTAGAGCCCCCGGCTCCCCACCTGCAGGGGAGTCGCTTCACAAGCAGTGAAGCAGGCCTGCAGGTGTTTTATCTTTCTCTCCCCCTCTCTGTCTTCTCCTCCTCTCTTCATTTCTCTCTGTCCTATCCAAAAACGACATCAATAAAAACAACAAGGGCAACAAAATGGAATAAATAAATAAATATTAAAAGAAGAAGAAGAGAGAGACCAGCACAAATGAAGTTTTCCTAATCCAGGTGGGGACAGGGGTTTGAACCAGGATCCTCACTGATAGTAAAACACATGCTGTACCAGGTGTACCACCATCTGCCCCCTGAAATTGGAATTTTTTTTTTTTTTAATTAGTTCCGTTCTGGTTTACAGTGTTACTAGGGATTGAACCTGGGAGTTTAGAGCCTCAGGCTTGCAAGTTATTTCCATAACCATTATGCTATGTCTGGGGCCCTTACGTTTTTTTTTTTTTTTCTTTCATTGTTTTTGATAACTGTATCAGTCTATGGAAACTGTAATCCGGGACATATTCATTTTTCACATTGATTATTATTAATTTTTCCTTCTAATTTAGAAGAAAATGAAGATACTTTAGGGAGGCTCTCAATGCCCACTATTCAAATGTTGCTGTCAGTCTTGTTCAAAGTTCACATTGTTCTAGGAGTTACAGCTTTGAACAAAAGACAATGATTGTATTCGTGGATCCTGCATTTCTAGTTAGGGAGGAAGCGACAAAACAATAACATTTAGCATACAAATCGGTTTTAAGGAGAAAAATCAGGCAGATGAGAATAAGTAGTGTTGGGGGAGGGCCGGTGATTCACATAGAACGGTCAAAGAAGGTTCCAAGGTGAGCCTTAAACCAAACCTGAAAGTCTGGGAACAAACCACCGATTTCCCAAAGGCTAAGCGTGAAGCATCAGGACAAGTACAAGTCACAAACACTATTTTCCAAAGCGTCGCGCCTACAGTGACGTATTCCCACGGCTTACTAACTCCGAGGCCGCTGACATTTACGGGAAACAAGTGCCAGTCCCTAAAGCCTGCATTTTTCTTCGTGGCACCATCGCAAGGCAAATCGCTTCATTCTCACCTGTTGCCCATTATCTCGGGCTGGAAGTGTTTTTTTTTTTTCGCTTCAGATACAGTAATAGCGTGATCCAGTGACAGGAATATTTCATCACTGAGAGCCTGCGAAAATGATTAGCGCCCAGAAGTAACTCGCGCTGCCCATATTCAAGATGGTGGCGCCAGATTCACGCTTTGTCACCGTTCAACAGCGCGCATGCTCGGTGCACTTTGACCACCCGCTCTGGGGGCGGGTCTACGACGAGAGGGTGACGCATGCCCTGTAGTCTGCCTTGAGTCATCGGCGCCGCAGTTGCCTCCTCCGACGCCACCTTCACCCTTGTCACCACTCCCTCCCTCGCTCCCTCCCTCCCTGTGGAGAAGATGGAGCCGGTGACTGTCGCCAGTGAGAACGGGGACTGGCCGGGGGCCCCGCTAGGCTCAGGCCTGTCGGAATCCCAGCGTCGGGCCGAGCTGAGGCGGAGGAAGCTGCTCATGAACTCAGAACAGCGCATCAATCGGATCATGGGCTTTCACAGGCCCGGGAGCGCGGGTGAGAATCTCGCTTTCCCCGCACCCCGCCCACCGCTGGGAATCTGCAGAATCTTTTTTTTTTTTTCCTTAATAATCCATTACTGCATATTGACAGAGAAATTGAGAGAGTAGGGGGAGATAGGAGAGAGCCCTGAAGCCCTGCTTCACCGCTTATGAAGCGTTCCCCCTGCAGGTGGGGATCAGGGGCTCGAACCCGGGTCCTTGAGCACTGTAATGTGAGCGCTTAACTAGGTGTACTTTCTTTTCTTTCTTTCGTTCCTTTTTTTTTTTTTACAGATTAAAAGAATATCTTTTTAAATATTTAATTATTGGGTAGAGACAGATGACCAGAAATCAAGAAGGTTGAGGAGATAGAGACAGAGAGACGCATGCAGTCCTGCTTCTCCACTCGCAAAGCTTTCCCCTTGCAGGTGGGGACTGGGGCCTTGAACCCAAGTCCTTGTGCACTGTAATGTGCGCTCAACTAGGTGGCCACCACTGCCCCCCCCACCCCCATCCTTCATTGCTCTCCATCCCATCAACCTTTTAGATCCAGCTCGTGGCTCCACTTCTGGGTCAGGCCCCACCTTCCCACTCCTTAGCCCCCCCCTCACTGTTCAGGGTGCTTTGCCCAGAGTTCGCCCACACCGCCACCCCTAGCTCTGAAGTCCCTGCCTCCGGAGTCCCTCAGGGATGGTGCCCTCTGACAATCCACAAGTCCCCGCCCCCCATTATGCCTTCCCTTCAGCCCGTCTCTTCTTTTAAAATTTTTTTTAAATCTTTTTTTTATTTGCTGGATAGAGACAGTCAGAAACTGAGAGGGAAGGGGGTGATAGGGAGGGAGAGAGACACCTGCAGCCCTGCTTCACCACTTGTAAAGCTTTCCCCCTGCAGGTGGGGGCCAGGGGCTCGAACTTGGGTCCTTGCACACTGTAACATGTGCACTCAACCAGGTGCGCCACCACCTGGCCCCTAATTTTTTTAATTTTAATTTTATTTTATTTTAAATATTTATTAATTTCCTTTTTGTTGCCCTTGTGTTTTTTTTGTTGTTGTTGTCATAGTTATTGTTGTTGATGTCGTCGTTGTTGGATAGAACAGAGAGAAATGGAGAGAGGAGGGGAAGACAGAGGAGGAGAGAAAGACACCTGCAGACCTGCTTCAGCAACTCCCCTGCAGGTGGGGAGCCAAGGGCTCGAACCTGTTTCCTCATGCTGGTCCTTGGGCTTTTTGCCACATGTGCTTAACCCGCTGCTCTGCCGCCCAACTCCCTTAATTTTTTTTTTTTAATATTTATTCATTCCTTTTTGTTGCCCTTGTTGTTTTATTGTTATAGTTATTATTATTGTTGGATAGGGCAGAGAAAGAAATGGAGAGAGGAGGGGAAGACAGAGGGGAGAGAAAGACACCTGCTCTTTTTAATTTTTTTTTTTAATTTTTATCAATTGGATAGAGACAGAAATAGAGAGGGGGGAGTCGGGCTGTAGCGCAGCGGGTTAAGCGCAGGTGGCGCAAAGCACAAGGACCGGCATAAGGATCCCGGTTCGAACCCCGGCTCCCCACCTGCAGGGGAGTCGCTTCACAGGCGGTGAAGCAGGTCTGCAGGTGTCTATCTTTCTCTCCTCCTCTCTGTCTTCCCCTCCTCTCTCCATTTCTCTCTGTCCTATCCAACAACGACAACAACAATAATAACTACAACAATAAAACAACAAGGGCAACAAAAGGGAATAAATAAATAAAATAAATATTAAAAAAAATTAAAAAAAAAAAAAGAAATAGAGAGGGAAGGGAGGGATAGAGAGTGTGAGAGACAGAGGGACACCTGCAGCACTGCTTCACCACTTGTGAAGCTTTCCCCCTGACAACTGTGCCTGTTGAGAGAAGATCTTTTCTCTCCCTGTTACAAACCCCCCAGTGTCTTCCCTGATGGGAATGTTTTGTTACGATTCTTTCTTCCCACAGGACCTTGTATTTACTGAACAATCTCAAAAGTCCTTCTACACCGATCAGGGTCAGCTCTGGCTTATGGTGGTGCTGGTAGTTGAACCTGGGACCCCAGTTTCAGGCATGAAAATCTTGCATAACCACAATGCTGTCTCCTCAGCATTGCTCAGTACTCTGGCATTTGGTGATAGTGGTGAGGGAGATTGAATCTGGGCACTTGTAGCCTCAGCCCAAGATCAGAGAGTCTGAGACATTTTTATCCTTGTGTCTGTGCTTGTTCCCCTATGGTGAGGAAGGAAGGAAGGAAATCAACATTCTATATAGACCCCAACAAGAGACCTTTTTGACTAGTGTGTCCAAGTTGATATAATGTCAAGAAACTGAAGTTAGCCGTAAAAGTTGTAGCTCGTTTCTTCCCCCTTAATGTCTACAATACGTCTCCCTCTCTCTCTCTTTCTCCCCCCTCCATGGGTTTCTTTCACTCGAATGCATGGAACACTTTTTATGTGCTAGTGTTCTCTACATTTCCAAGGAATGCTGCCTTTAGTAATTGACCTTTGGTCACTGGTTGCAATTTATTTAGATATTTCTGACTTCTATTCTGAGTGAATTCATAGATACAGCTCAGAGATTTTAGATAGTACCCAGATATGCACATGAAAACTACTACTCAATTCTGGTTTACAGCAGGGGCACTAAACCTGGGACCTCAGAGCCTCAGATATGAAAGCCTTTTGCTTAACCATTGTGCTGTCTTATCTCCCCAGCCCCTGAAAACTACTAAGAGAGCTAAGAACTTTACTTCAAGCTCTCCTAGATTAGTTAGAAGACACATTTCTTTCTATAATGATTATATAGAATTATTTTTTAAAGTTACATTATATACAAATATATATATATATATAATTGTTCTTTGGCTTTCGATACTTTATCTGCCAGTGTGGCATTAGTTTATTTTGAATCAGAGCAGCATTTTATTATTAACTACTTAAATACCAGCTAGTGGCTTTCTCATTGCAGTAGAAAGATTAGCGCAGACAGTATTTGTAGAATATGCCACACCCAATGCTGACAGTTTCTGGATGCAGAAATTCACTATTAAATTATAGATGCTGCTGCTGCTGGTGATGATTATTTGCCTCCGGGGTTATCATTGGGGCTCAGTGCCAGCACTACGAATCCACTGCTCCTGGCAGCCATTTTTTCCTTTTTTTTTTTTTTTTCTCTCTCTCTCTCTGGATAGGACAGAGAGAAATTGAAAGGGTAGGGGAAGATAGAAAGGTAGAGAGAAAGACATCTGCAGAACTCCTTCTCCACTTGTGAAGCTTCCTCCTCTGCAGGTGGGGAGCAGAGAGCTCAAACCAGGATCCTTGTGTGGGAGATTAAAAACATTTTTTTTTTTCTTATTTGTATCAGAGCACTACTCAGCCCTGGCTTATGGCAGTTTGGAAATTAAACCTAGACCTCAGGCATCAACATTGTTTGAATAGCCATTGTGCTATCTCCTCAGCCCAAAATACAGATTTTTTTTTTTTTTCCTCCTCCAGGGTTATTGCTGGGCTCGGTGCCTGCACCATGAATCCACCACTCCTGAAGGCCATTTTTTCCCCCTTTTGTTGCCCTTGTTGTAGCTTCCTTGTGGTTATTATTATTGCCCTTGTTGACGCAATTCGTTGTTGGATAGGACAGAGAGAAATGGAGAGAGGAGGGGAAGACAGAGAAGGGGAGAGAAAGATAGACACCTGCAGACCTGCTTCACCGCCTGTGAAGCGACTCCCCTGCAGGTGGGGAGCCGGGGGCTCGAACCAGGATCCTTACGCCGGTTCCTGCGCTTTGCGCCACATGCGCTTAACCCACTGCGCCACCGCCCGACCCCCCAAAATACAGATTTTTAAAAGCTTTTGTAATTTAATTGTTTAACAAAGTAAGTAGGTAGAATAGTGACACTTCTGAGATGATCCATGAAAACTTGGTCTTTATAACTAGTTCTACCCCAGTTGGTCCGAGAGTTGTGGTTTATTGTTAAGCTATTTAACCCCAGACTGTCTTTGAAAAAGATAGGAGGAGAGAGAAAGAACCAGATATCACTCTGGCACATGTGCTGCTGGGGATCAAACTCAAGACCTCATACTTGAGAGTCCAAAGCTTTATCACTGTGCCACTTCCTGGACCACCAGACTGTCTTTCCTAATTTGTCTATTTTACCATGTAACCACAAAGTTTGAATTATAACCACTGCAGGAACATTTTTTTCCTGGGTTCTGGGTAGCTTTGAAGTACATCTTTGAGCAAGTAGAGGTAATAACTAGTGTATGTTTTATGCAGTGTCAGTATCACTTTACAGTCAGCGATTGCTGACTCCTAACTGAAAAGGAATATTTTAATAAAATATTCATATGAAATGCACTTGCCAGTATTTAGTATGTGAGGCTTCTCAATTTCTCTTCTCAGAAGAAGAAAGTCAAATAAATTCAAGGCAGCAGGAGAGTGATAAACTGAATTCCCTCAACATTCCTTCAGTTTCAAAGCGAATAGTGCTGGGTGATTCTGTCAGTTCAGGAACCATTGACCAGCAGAGTGTGGCTGAGGGGAAGGGAACTCAGCTGGGAGACAAACTGGACTCTTTCATGAAGCCCTCTGAATGCAGTAGTGATGCCAGCCTGGATCTTCGGCAACGGAACAGAGGGGACCTGTCAACTGATACTGTCCAAAGGGGTTCTCGCCATGGCCTAGAACAGTACCTCTCCCGATTTGAAGAAGCAATGACGCTAAGGAAACAGCTGATTAGTGAAAAACCCAATCAAGAGGATGGAAATACAGCAGAAGAATTTGACTCTTTTCGAATATTTAGATTGGTGGGATGCGCCCTTCTTGCCTTTGGAGTCAGAGCTTTTGTTTGCAAATACTTGGTAAGAATGTAAAATGCAAATTGATGATAATAGTGCTATTAATACATAATTACATTGCCAGTATATCTGAAAGATTTGAGAGAGTGTGGGAGGAGGAGAGGGAGAGAAATAGAGCATCACTCTGGTACATGAAATGCTGGGCATTGAACTCAGGACTTCATGATTTAGAGTTCAATGATTAATCCACTACTCTACCTCTGGGCCTGCAGCCAGTATTACAGTTTATCAGATTCACACGATTGTTAGACAATGTATTATGAACTGTTATTCACCTGAGTTACAGAATGATGTGTCCTAATTAAAAACAGAACCTGGGAGTCGGGCAGTAGTGCAGTGGGTGGCGCAAAGCACAAGGACAGTTCGAGCCCCTGGTTCCCCACCTGCAGGGGAGTCGCTTCACAGGCGGTGAAGCAGGTCTGCAGGTATCTATCTTCCTCTCTCCCTCTGTCTTCCCCTCCTCTCTCCATTTCTCTCTGTCCTATCTAACAATGACAACAACAGTATCTACAACAACAATAAAAGACAACAAGGGCAACAAAAGGGAAAATAAATAAATATTAAAAAAAAAAAGAATCCGATAATTGTTAAACTCTTTCTACATGTTAGCTACCACTATATTCATTTAATCCTCATCAATATAAACTAGTTATTATTTGACTGTATTATAGGTGAAAATTCAGGTTAAGTTATTTGCCCAGAGTGGCCCAGGATGTGGTGCAGTTGATAAAGTATTGGGACTCTCAAGCATGAAGTTCCAAATTTGATCTACAGCACTGCATGTGCCAGAGTAATGTTCTAGTTCTCTCTCTCTCTCTGTCCATTTTTCTCTCACAATAATACTTTTTTTTTTTGATAGAAACAGGGTGAAAGAGACCACAGAACCAAAGCTTCCTTTAGTGCTGTAGGGACAAGATTTGAACTTGGGTTGCACATGTGACAAAGCACACCACGCAAATGAGCTATTTCAGCAGCACACTAATAAACATTTTTTAAAAATTATATATATATTTGCCAGAGGTCACACCGCTACTAAGTGACTGTTGGGAGAGCTAATGAAATAGCTCGCTTGGATAGTGTGCCATGTTGCCCTCTGTGCAACCCAGGTTTGAGCCTAGCCTTCACCGCACTGCAGGAAACTTAGCTGCTGTGGTCCATTTCACTCTTTCTCTCTTCTTTTTAATTATTTATTTATTCCCTTTTGTTGTCCTTGTTTTATTGTTATAGTTATTATTGTCGTCGTTGTTGGATAGGACAGAGAAATGGAGAGAGGAGGGGAAGAGAGAGAGGGGGAAAGAAAAACAGACACCTGCAGACTTGCTTCACCACCTGTGAAGCGACTCCCCTGCAGGTGAGGAGCCAGTGGCTCGAACCGGGATCCTTAAGGTAGTCCTTGCACTTCTTTCTCTCTTCTGCCTCTCTTATCTCTGTCAAGTAAGTGCCAAGGGTTGAACTCTGGACCTGATGCTTGCTTGTTGTGTGCTCCATCAACTGGTTATTTCTGGGGTTCTGTGCAAGCAGTACAAATTCACTGTTCCCAGCAGCCATTTTTTTCTTTTTCTTTTTTTTTTTTTTTTTCTATTTTATTGGCTAGGACAGAGAGAAATTGAGGGCGGAGGTAGATAGCATAATGATTATGCAGACAGACTCATGCTTGAGATCTCTAAAGTCCCAGTCTCAAATTCCCCCACACCACTATAAGCCAGGATTGAGCAGTGCTCTGGTTAAAAAAAAAAAGGCAGAGAGACTGAGTGGGGAGAGGGAGATAGGGAGAGATTGAAAAAGACATCTGCAGACCTGTTTTAACTTGAATTGTCCCCCCTGCAAGTGGGGAGCAGGGGCTCAAATCTAGGTCCTTATGCATAGTACTATGTGCTCTTATCCTGTGCGCCACCACCCAGCCCCCCTCATTTTTTTTTTTTTCTGATAGATCATGGCATTATGTTCTATTTTTCTGGGAGAGGTTTTGATTTTCTCTTTTTTATTTTTCCTTTTTTTTTTTTTTTTTTTTTCTTTTAACCAGAGCAGTGCTCATCCCTGGCTTATGGGGAGGGAGGGTTGAACCTGTTACCTGGGAGCCTCAGGCATGAGAGTTTGTGTGCATAACCATTATGCTATCACCTCCAACTGATTTTGGTTTTCTTATTAAGTTGCCAACTGTTTTTCATTGTTCTCATTGTATTTCAGTCTGTTAATGTTTGCTCCATCACTACTTTGTAAATAATTATGTAGATTTTTTTTTCTATTTTTATTTGATAGGACAGAGAGAAATTGAGAAGGGAGGGGCGTTAGAGAAGAAGAAAGATAGACACCTGCAGACCTGCTTCACTGCTTGTGAAGCAACCCTCCTGCAGGTGGGGGGCAGAGGGCCTGAACTCAGGTCCATGTGCATGGTAACGTTTTCACTTAACCAAGTGTATCACCACCTAGACCCCTAGATTAAGTATTGTTTTGACTTCTCTTATTTCTTTTAATATTTTTATTTTAATGAGAAAGATACAGAGAAAAAGATACAGAAACAACAGAGCACTGCTCAGTTCTGGCTTTATGGTGGTACTAGGGTTTGAACCTGGGAGCTTGGAGCCTCAGGTATGAAAGTTATTTTGTATAACCGTTATGCAGTCTCCCCAGCCTGACTTAATTTATTTTTTCTTTTAGTTGCACTGGTTGTTTTATTGTTGTAGTTATTGATGTTGTTGTTGTTGGACTGGACAGAGAGAAATGGAGAGAGGAGGGGGAGAGAAAGATAGACACCTGCAGACCTTCTTCACTGCCTGTGAAGCGACTCCCCTGCTGGTGGGGAGCCGGGGCTCAAACAGGGATCCTTACGCCTGTTCTTGCACTTTGCGCCACCTGAGCTTAACCCACTGCGCTACTGCCCGACTCCCCTGACTTACTTTTTGAAAAGACTAGCTTTTCACCCAAGGGTTAGAGATGTATCTATATGAGTTAATTCCTTTTTCCAAAGTCTGAGAAATAATATGACACCTATTAAGTACTAGGCCTTTTTTTTTTTTTTTTTTTTGCCTCCAGGGTTATTGCTGTGGCTTGGTCCCTGCACTATGAATCCACTGCTCCTGGAAGCCATTTTTTTCCCTTTTGTCGCCCTTGTTGTTTATTGTTGTTATTGTTTGATGGGACAGAGAGAAATCAAGAGAGGAGGGGAAGAGAGAGGGGGGAGGGGGAGAGAAAGACACCTGCAGACCTGCTTCACGGCTATGAGGCATCCCCCCACCCCCGCAGGTGGGGAACCAGGAGCTCCAGCTAGGGTCCTCACGCGGGCCCTTGTGCTTTGAACACCATATGCGCTTAACCCGCAGTGCTACCACGCGACCCCCTAGGCCATTTTTTTTTAATATTTATTTATTCCCTTTTGTTGCCCTTTTTTTTTTTTTCACTTCCTTTTCCCTTTTTTTTTTTTTTTGATTCCTTTATTGGGGAATTAATGTTTTACATTCAACAGTAAATACAATAGTTTGTACATGCATAACATTCCCCAGTTTCCCATATAACAATACAACCCCCACTAGGTCCTCTGTCATCGTTCTTGGACCTGTATTCTTCCCACCCACCCATCCCAGAGTCTATTACATTGGTGCAATGCTCTCTCTCTCTTGTTTTTTTTTTTTTTTTTTTTAATATCTACCTTTTTAATTTTTTATTTATTATTTTTATTTATTGGATAGAGACAGAAATCAAGAGGGAGGAGGGTGATAGAGAAGGAGACATCTGCAGAACCTGCTTCACCACTCGTAAAGCTTTACCCCTGCAGGTGGGGAATGGGGGCTCCAACCTGGGTCCTTGCGCATTGTATTACATGCGCTCAACCAGGTGTGCCACCACCCGGGTCCCTTGTTTTTTTTTTTTTGTTTTGTTTTTTAAGATTTACTTATTAATGAGAGAGACAGAGAGGACAGAGAGAACCATAACTTCACTTTGGCATGTGACAATATCAAGGGTTAAACTTGGGGCCTCATGGTGAGAGTTCAACACTTCCACTGAGTCCCCTTAAGGGCCACTTGAGTACTAGCCTGCTTATATGCTCATTTGTTAGTTAATTACCTCTAGGTGAGTCATATGTTACTGATTGATGTATTATGTGTTGTCGTCACTGCATTCTTTTTTTTTTTTTTATCTTTATTGGATAGAAACAGTCAGAAATCAAGAGGGTAGAGGGAGATAGAGAGGGCGCAAGACAGACACCTGCAGCCCTGCTTCACTATGCATGAAGCTTTCCCTCTGCAGGTGGGGACCAGGAGCTTGAACCCGGGTCCTTGTGCACTGTAATGTGTGTGTTTAACCAGGTGCATCACCACCTGGCTCTCACTGCATTCTTTAAATATTTTTTTATTTATTCCCTTTTGTTGCCTTGTTTTATTGTTGTAGTTATTATTGTTGTTGTTATCGATATCGTTGTTGGATAGGACAGAAAGAAACGGAGAGAGGAGGGGAAGACAGAGGAGGAGAAAAAGACACCTGCAAACCTACTTCACCACTTGTGAAACGACTCCTCTGCAGGTGGGAAGCTGGGGGCTCAAACCAGGATCCTTACCCGGTCCTTGCGCTTTGCACCACCTGCACTTAATCTGCTGCGCTACCACCCTGCTCCCTCTTTAGATATTTTAAGACGTAAATTGTGGGCTAGGTAAATAACTCAGTGTTATAGCATGGTCTTAGTATGCCTGAGGCCCTGAATGCTTTTTTTTTTTTCTTTCCTCACCAGAGTTATTACTGGGATTCAGTGCCTACACAGCTCCACTGTTCCCAGCAACCATTTTTTTTCCTTTTCTATAGAGGGTGAGAGAGGGAGCCATCACAGTACTGTTCCACTACTCAAGATACCTCCCCCTGGAAGAGCATGAAAGCCTGATGCCCTATCTCCCTAGCCTGAAAAATAGGCTTTTTGTTTTATTTTTTTAAATATTATATTTATTAATGAGAGAGATAGGAGGTGAGACAGAATCAGCCATCACTCTGGTTCATGCAGTGCAGGGAATCAAAGTTGAGACCTCATACTTGAATCTTCTGATCCATAGTCAGACGCGTTATCAACTGTGCCACTGGCCCCAGCCTGGGATCTCACACTTGAGAGTCCAGTGCTATAGCCTCAGTGATGGCACGGTTGGTAAAGGGGGGGCCTGCTTATGATGCACCTGGCAGAGTGTACATGTCACCAAATCTAAGTACCGGGAGCTAGGCAGTAGCACAGTGGGTTAAACGCACATGGCACAAAATGCAAGGACCGGTGTAAGGATCCCAGTTAGAGCCCCCGGCTCCCCACCTGCAGGGGGTCACTTTGCAAGCAGTGAAGCAGGTCTGCAGGTGTCTATCTTTCTCTCTTTCTGTCTTCCCCTCCTCTCTTGATTTTTTTTTTTCCTGTTGCCGCCAAAGATATGACTGGGACTTGGTGCCTACACTAAGAATCCACTGGTTCTTAAGACCATCTCCTTCCCTTCCTCCCTCCCTCCCTCTTTCTCCCTCTCCCTGCCTTCCTTTTCTTTCTATTTTATTTGATAGGATAGAGAGAAATTGAAAGGGGAGGGAGAGAGAAAAAACACCTGCAGCGCTGCTTCACCATATGTGAAGCTTTCCCCCTGGAGGTGGGGACCAGGGACCTGAACCCAGGTCCTTGTGCACAGTAATGTGTGCGCTCAACCAAGTGTGCCACCACCCAACCCCATAAATACACATATTTTAAATTTTTTTTTTTTTTTAATGGCTAGAGACAGAGGAATTGAGAGGGAAGGCAGAGATAGAAGAGACACCTGCAGTACTGCTTCACTACATGTGATGCTTTCCCCCTATAGGTGGGGACCAGGGGTTTGAGCCCAGGTCCTTGTGCACTATAACAGGTTCACTCTATTGGGTGCACTGCTCCCCACCCACCACCCCCTTTAAAGATTTTTAAAATATTTATTATTTATGAGAAGAGGACAAATAGAACCAGAGCATCACTCTGACACATGAGATGCCAGAGATTGAATTTGGAACCTCATGCTTTAAATCTTTAAAGAGACTCTAATGCTTTCTCTACTGCATCATCTCCTAGGCCACTTACTCATGTTTTATGGTTAGGAAATTCTCTTTATTTTCATCACTTTTGTTTTGCAGAGGTAAGATTACTTTCATCCAGGAGTCGGGCGGTGGCGCAGCAGATTAAGCACAGGTGGCGCAAAGCACAAGGACCAGCATAAGAATCCTGGTTTGAGCCCCTGTCTCCCTACCTGCAGGGGAGTTCCTTCACAGGTGGTGAAGCAGGTCTGCAGGTGTCTATCTTTCTCTGCCCCTCTCTATCTTCCCCTCCTCTCCATTTCTCTCTGACCTATCCAACAATAACGACATCAATAATAGCTACAACAACAAAACAAGGGCAACAAAAGGAAATAAATAAATAAAAATTTTTAAAAAAGATTACTTTCATCCACTAAAATTAGATGCTTTATTATAGTTCTTGTGCTTCAGATTTTATATTTGCTATTAGTTTTAACTTACCATGATTTGAATGATAATGTTGGGAAATATATTTTTATCTTTTATCTTCACAGTCCATATTCGCTCCATTTCTTACTTTACAACTTGCATACATGGGACTATACAAATATTTTCCTAAGGTAAGTTAGTTTTTTTCTAATTTATGGTGACATATTTAGATTGATATCTAGATACTTCAAAGATCTTTAAATCAGTTGAACTTGTAGCCTGTGTCAATACTTCCAAAAGTGTGATTGGTTCACTGATGCTGATGTTCAAACTATTTCTTTCTTTCTGTGATGAATGAAATTCAGAAATTAAGAATTAAAAACTTATACAGCACTGTAACAGGGGTAGGTGGTGTCACACCTGCTTGTACACATTTTACAATGCGCAAGAACCCAGGTTCAAGTCCCCAGTCCCCACCTACAAAGGGAAAGCTTTGTCAGTGAAGAAGCTGTGCTCTCCCCCTTTCCTCTTAATTTCTGTCTCTCTCCAATAAATAATGAAGTAATAAAAAAATTTTTTTAAAAAAAGACATTGCTGGGAGTTGGGCAGTAGTGCAGCAGCATAAGTGCATGTGGTGCAAAGGGTAAGGACCGGAGAAAGGATCCCAGTTCGAGCCCCAACTCCCCACCTGCAGGGGAGTCGCTTCACGGGTGGTGAAGCAGCTCTTCAGGTGTCTTTCTTTTCCCCCTTTGTCTTTCCCTCCTCTCTTCATTTCCCTCTGTCCTATCCAACAATGACGACATGAATAACAACAATAACTACAAGGACACCAAAAGGGAATAAATACATAAATAAATATTAAAAAAAAAAAAAAAAAGATATGGTCTGGGAGGCAGCGCAGTGGATAAAGCATTGGATTCTCAACCATAAGGTCCTGAGTTTGATCCCCAGCAGCACATGTACCAGAGTGATGTCTGGTTCTTTCTCTCCTCCTAACTTTCTCAAGAGTAAATAAATAAATTCTTTAAAAAAAAAAAAAAAAAGACACTGCCATAGAGCTTTTTATTTTTCAACAGGTGTTGGCCTGCTGTGATTCAGTGAGAAACTTGAAGATATTTGTTCATGAGTGAGAGATATAGAGAGAATCAGAGCATCACATTGGCACAGGGGATGCCGGTAGTTGAACTTAGGACCTCATCCTTCCATTGTGCCGCCCCACAGTTACATACTTCATCACCTCATCTTTAAGTTAAAAATTTTCAGGGTGTCAGGTGGTGGCACACCTGGTTAAGCACACATAGTACAGAGCACAAGGACCCCTGCAAGGGTTTGAATTCAAGCCCCCAGCTCCTCACTTTCAGGGGCACATTTCAAGAGCAGTGAAGCAGATCTGCAGGTGTCTATCTTTGTTTCTTCCCCTCTCCCTCTCCTTCCTCTCTCAATTTTTATCTGTTATATCCAATAAAACTGGAAAAAATGGCCGCCAGGAACAGTGGATTAGTAGTGCTGATACCGAGCCCCCCAGCAATAGATAACTGTGGAGGCAAAAAAAAAAAAAATCCCTTAATTGGGATTTAATTAATCCCTTAGTTGGGGCCAAAAGGTGGCTCACCTGGTTCAATGCCTGTTTTACCATACATTAGGACCCAGGTTCAAGGCCCCAGTCTCCACCTACAGGAGCTTCACAAGGCGTGAAGAAGTATTGCAGGAATCCTCTCTCTCTTTCTTCAATTTTATTTATTAATGAGAAAGAAGGAACAAGAGAAAAGAACCAAACATCACCCTGGTATATGTGCTGCCAGGGACTGAACTCAGGACCTCATGCTTGAGAGTCCAATGCTTTATCCACTGTGCCATCTCCTGGACCGCTCTCTCCTCTATTCCCATTTCCTATCAGTTTCTCTCTATACTATCAAAATAAATAAAGTTAAAGTAAACCCATATAGTAATATACTTCAGTCTTTATTGTACTGTTTAATGTGAAACTCAAATCTGTTGAAGGTTTTAGAGCATTGTTACCTCACCAATGTCTGTCTTACTCCTTTTCAGGGAGTTGTAGCCTCTATATTCTAAAGGCTTGATGTTCTTTTTCCCAGTGTAGATTTGTCTTGCCTGTTTTAGTACGCACAATGTAATGAGTGATTTTATATATACTTTAGAAGCTTCTTTCAACCTATTTAGTATTTTTAAGGTGATTCCTTTTTTTCCTCCTCCCTAAAATGAAACATTTCACAATACTTTGTGTCACCCTTGAGTCAGAGCCATGTTAATCTTTACTGTATTGCTCCAGTGTTAGTATTTATGCTGCCAAAGCCAGCACCAGGATGCATTCTTGTGCAGAGTACTTTTTTTTTTAAGGAGGTTAATGCTTTTTTTTTTTTAAGATTTTTTTTTACGGTTTTTGTTATTGATGTCATCGTTAGGTAGGACAGAGAGAAATGGAGAGAGGACGGGAAGAGAAAGATAGACATCTGCAGACCTGCTTCACCTCCTGTGAAGTGACTCCCCTGCAGATGGGGAGCCGTGGGCTCGAACCAGGATCTTTATGCTGGTCTTTGCGCTTTGCGCCATGTGCGTTCAGCCCGCTGCGCTACTGCCCGACTCCCGAGGGGTTAATGCTTTACAGTGCAGTCACTAACAAATGCATACAATTCCATCATATAATAGCCTCCACCCTCTTCCTCCCTCCCCAGTCTTTTGCTTTGGTGCAGTGCACTTTGTGCTCTCCCATAAGAGGTGTTTTTTTTTTGTCTCTAGGGTATTGCTGGAATTCACTGCCTGCAGTATGAATCCACTGCTTCTAGAGGCTATTTTCCCCCTCATTTTTGTTGCCCTTGTTGTTATTGTTGCTATTGCTGCTGTTGTTGCTGGATAGAATAGAGAGAAATGGAGAGAGGAAGGGAAGACAGAGAGGGGGAGAGAAAGAGACGCCTGCAGACTTGCCTCACTGCCCATGAACTGACCTCCCTGCAATTGGGTATCCAGGGGTTCAAACTGTGATCCTTATGCCCGAATTTGCACTTAGCCCCATGTGCACTTAACTCGGTGCACTACCACCTGGCCCCCCCATAAGAGTATTTTTTGTCCTGCTCAGTAATAACTCATTTGTATGAGTTGTACCCAATTTTATGGTTTATCCATTTATTTATTCTCTTGTTGATGTATATCTTGTTTCCAACTTTTGGTTATTATAACTAGAGCAGCTAAAAACTTTGGATGACCCGGTTTAGTCCCCTGCACCACCAGAACTGAGCAGTGCTCTGCTGGTAAAAAACAAAAACCAAAAAGGGGGCCGGGCAGTAGTGCAGTGGGCGTAAGGACCCTGGTTCGAGCCTCTGGCTCCCCACCTGCGGGATGGGGGTGGGGGGGTCGCTTCATGGGCGGTGAAGCTGGTATGCAGCAGTGGACTTGTAGTACAGGCACCAAACCCCAGCGATAACCCTGGAGAAAAAAGAAAAATAAACAATTTTAAACCTTTTAGTACATTTCTGTTTTGATTTTTCTTGAGCAACTATAGTGTTTTTGTTTGTTTATTGTGCTTTTATTGCCACCAGGGTTGTGGTGGGGCTTGGTACTGATGCTATAAATCTACCACTCCCGGTGGCCATTTTTTCCTTTTCTTTTTAATTCAATAGAACAGAGAAATTGAGGGGCCAGATGGTGGCTCACCTGGTTAAGTGCACACATTACAGTGCACGAGGACTCTGATCCCCACATGTGAGAGGAAAGCTTCACAAGTGGTGAAGCAGGGCTGCAGGTGTCTCATCTCTCCCCCTCTACTCTTAGTTTCTCTGTCTCCAAGAAAAGATTTCTTAGGGCCAGAGACACAGCGTAATGGTTATGCAAAGAGACTCATGACTGAGGCTCTGAAGGCCCAGGTTCAATCCCCAGCCTCACCAGAGTTCAGTATCTCTCTCATATTAAAATAAAATGAATAAAATGAATAAAATATTGTGGTCCAGGAGGTGGTGCAATCAATAAAGCATTAGACTCTTAAGCATGAGGTCCCAAGTTCAACTCCCAGCAGCACATGTACCAAATTGATATCTGGTTCTCTCTCTGTATCATTCTTTTTTTTTTTTTAAGATTTATTTATTAATGAGAAAGATAGGAAAGAGAGAAAGAGCCAGACATCACTCTCGTACATGTGCTGCCAGGGATTGAACTCGTGACCTCATGTTTGAGACTCAACTGGTTTTTTTTTTTTTTTTAAATTTTATTTATTGATTGATGAGATTTTATTTATTGATTGATAAGATTTTATTTATTGATTGATGATGCTGCCGGGGCTTGAACTCAGGATCTCACGCTTGAGAGTCCAGCGCTTTATCCACTGTGCCACCTCCCGGACCACATCTTTTTTTTTTTTTAACAATTTATTTATTTTCCCTTTTGTTGCCCTTGTTGTATTTTATTGTTGTTGTAGTTATTAATGTTGTTGTCATTAGATAGGACAGAGAGAAAATCTTAAAATTTTACTCGGTTAAACTTTTTTTTTTTATTTAGTTGGTTTTTGTTTCGTTTTTAACAGAGCACAGCTCAGCTCTGGTTTATGGTGGTGTGGGGGATTGAGCCAGGGACCCTGGAGCCTCAGGCATGAGAGTGTCTTTGCGGTGGTGTGGGGGAATTGAACCTGAGACTTTGGAGAAAGACACCTGCAGACCTGCCTCACTGCTTGTGAAGTGACCTCCCTGCAGGTGGGGAGCCTGGAGCTCAAACCGGAATCCTTATGTTGGTCCTTGCGCTTTACACCATGTGTGCGTAACCAGCTGTGCTACTACCCAGCCCCCTTCTTTTTTCTGTTTCTTTTCTTTTCTTTTTTTTTTTTTTTTTTTTTTTTACCAGAGCACTGCTCAGCTCTGGCTTATGGTGGTGCAGGGGATTGAACCTGGGACTTTGGAGCCTCAGGCATGAGAATCTGTTTGCATAACCATTTTGCTATCTACTCCTGCCCTTTGTCTTCTTTCTTTTCTTTTTTTTTAAGGAGAAAGAGCATCAGTTTTTTTTTTAAAGAGATTTTATTTATTAATTAATGAGAAAGATAGGTGGAGAGAGAGAGAGAGAAAGAACCAGACATCACTCTGGTACATGTGCTACTGGGGATTGAACTCAGGACCTCATGCTTGAGAAACCAGTGCTTTATCCACTGCGCCTCCTCCCGGACCACCCCTTTTTCTTTTTAATATTTGTTTATGATGAGAGACAATATCAATCACTCTGGCATATGCAACATCAGGGATCTAATTTGGGGCCTCAGGCATTAAGTCCTCTGCTCTTCACTCTTCACCTTCCGAGCTACCCTTTCTAGTTCTCGCTCAATTTTTTTTTTTTTTTAATTATTTCAGATAGAGTTAGACAGAAATTGAGAGGGAGGGAGAGAGACTTGTAGCACTGCTTCACTGGTTGTGAAACCTCCTTCCCCACCATAAGTGGGGAACAGAGATTTGAACTGAGTTCCTTACTCATTGTAATGCTGCACTCTACTAGGTGTGCCACCAGCCCACCCCTTGCTCATTCTTTTTTTTTTTTTTTCCTCCTCCAGGGTTATTGCTGGGCTCGGTGCCTGCACCATGAATCCACCGCTCCTGGAGGCCATTTTTTCCCCCTTTTGTTGCCCTTGTTGTAGCTTCGCTGTGGCTATTATTATTGCCCTTGTTGACGCAATTCGTTGTTGGATAGGACAGAGAGAAATGGAGAGAGGAGGGGAAGACAGAGAGGGGGAGAGAAAGATAGACACCTGCAGACCTGCTCCACCGCCTGTGAAGCGACTCCCCTGCAGGTGGGGAGCCGGGAGCTGGAACCAGGATCCTTACGCCGGTCCCTGCACTTTGCGCCACTTGCGCTTAACCCTCTGCGCCACCGCCCGGCCACCGCCCCCCCCCCCCCCTTGCTCATTCTTAAAGGTCTTCCTCCCTTCCTTCTTCCTCCCTTTATTCCTCCTTCTCTCCCTGCCTCCCTCCCTCCCTTCTTTCTTTCCTTCCTGCCTTCCTTCTTTCCCATCACTAGAACTTCACTGCTCTGAAACAACTTCTTCAGCTAAGAGACAGGGAGAGAAGGGAAAATGCCACATCACCAAAAGCTTTCCACAGTAGGATGGGGGCCGGACTAAAATCAGGGTCATATGCTTGGCAAAGCAGTATCCTTTTTTTAAAAAAAAATTTATTATGTTTATTTATTTATTGGGTATAGACAGACAAATCAAGAGGGAAAGAGGTGATAGGGAGAGAGAGACACCTGCAACCCTGCTTCACTTGTGACTCGTTGCTCTAACCTGGGTCCTGGTACACTGTAGCATGTGCACTCAACGAGGTGCACCACCTCCCAGCCCCAGAAGTGCACTTTCCAAGTGATCTGTTTTACAGTCTTTTTTTTTTTTTTTTTTTTTTTGCCTCCAGGGTTATTGCTGGGGTTTGGTGCCTGCACTAGGAATCCACTGCTCCTGGAAGCCATTTTTACCATTTTTGTTGCCCTTGTTGTCATTATTATTGTTGTCATTGCTGTTGTTGTTGGGTAGGACAGAGAAATGGAAAGAGGAGGGGAGACAGAGGGGCAAAGAAAGACAGACACCTGCAGACCTGCTTCACCGCCTGTGAAAGGACCCTCCACCCCCGCAAGTGGGGAGCCAGGGACTCGAATCAGGATCCTTATGCTTGTCCTTGTGCGTTGTGCCATTTGCGCTTAACCCGCTATGCTACCGCTTAACCTGCTATGCTACCGCCCGACCCCCAGCCTGGTTTTTTTTTGCCTCCAGGGCTATTGTTAGGGTTCAGCACCACGAATCCACTGCTCCTTGATGCTATTCTTTTCCCTTTTGTTGCCCTTGTTATTGTATCATTGTTGTGGTTATTATTATCATTGTTATTGATGTCATCGTTATTGGATAGGACAGAAATGGAGAGAGGAGGGGAAGACAGAGGGGGAGAGAAAAAGACACTTGCAGATCTGCCTCACCGCCTGTGAAGCGACCCCCCTGCAGGTGGGGAGTCGGGGACTCAAATTGAGATCCTTGTGCTGGTCTTTGCTCTTCACGCCATGTGCACTTAACCTGCTGCGCTACCGCTTCCCCACCCCCCCGCCTGTTTTTAATTGTACTTCTTGAAATCTTTTCTGTACTTTGCACATAAAGAAAACCCTATCATAATTACTCTCTCCTTTGGATCCTAATATCTCATATTCTCTGTTACTCATTTAGCAAATACTTACATGCTGTCTAGTGGTGCTTTTCCTGTTTTACCTGATGTTACATATTTTATTGTAGCCTTTTTTTTTTTAATTTTATAAAGTGAGAGAAAGTACTGGGAATGGGCAGAAGCCTGCAGCACTGTTTCACTGCTCTTGAAGCTTCTATCCTACAGGCGGCACCAGGGACTTGAACCCACACATGGTCCTCATGCATGGGTGCATCTTTGCCTGGCATCAGAGTACTGTTATACTCTGACTTACAGTGGTGCTGCGGATTGAATCTGGGATCATTCGTGCCTTAAGCATGAAAGTCTTTTTTGCGTAGCTACTATGCTATATCTCCAGCCCACTGTTACATTCTTTTAATGTTTGTTTATTTTAATGAGAGAAAGACCAGAGCATTGCTCTGGCTTGTAGTGCTGGGGATTGTACCTGGGATTTCAGAGCCTCAGACATGAAAGTCTTTTGTAGAATCATTATGCTGTCTCCCCAGTTCCCACCGTTACACATTTTTAGCTGCTCTTTATGTCTTGCTTCTGAGAAAGATATAAGAATGGTATCTCTTTCCTACTACTTAGTATGGTTGCTACTTTATATATTTTCAGTAAATGTTTGTTTATATGTTATTAATTGATGTTTAGAGACTTAATAGTTTAGAAATCAGACAAAAAATGAGCAGTACTGATAATGTTTTTATGGAGCTTAAGTATTCTGTAAGCTGTCAGACTTAAGTCTTCTTCTTTACAGGGTGAAAAGAAGATAAAGACAACAGTACTAACAGCTGCACTTTTGTTATCTGGAATTCCTGCTGAAGTGATAAATCGATCAATGGATACCTACAGCAAAATGGGCGAAGTCTTCACAGACCTCTGTGTCTACTTTTTCACTTTTATCTTTTGTCATGAACTGCTTGATTATTGGGGTTCTGAAGTACCATGAACCTGTAGAATCAGGATAGTCTTACAAAAAGAAAGTTTCTCTTCCATATCGAAATATCTTGAAAGGATACAAATTGGTTTACACCTTTATGTAATACTCTACTATATAGGAGTTGTAAAACTACTTGGTTAAGAATGAGACTGCAGGTTCCCTGATTTAAAAGGGCTGAGTATGTATTAGTAACTAATATGAAGAATAGAATATCAGTGTCATTAATTGATGTTTTTGTTTAATTGTAATAGAATTGCTAGTCTGTACCTCTTCCTAACTTCTCAGATTCGTAATTGCTCTTCTTAGGAGCTGAGCTAGTGCTTTTAGGAAAGCAAATTAATGTGTTTTTTGCCAGCTTCAAGGGCTGCATCTTGTATTTGTATTCTGTCCTGAGAAATGGAGTCATCATAAAAATAAAATGAAAGAACCTGAATTCTCTAATGTTAACTCTGCACTACTGACCTCTGAGGGATAAATGAGACAGCCAATTCACTTCCTTATTGAGTCTTAATTTTTACTCCAATATAAATATTTAATGGAAAGAATTATTGATTCATATTTGTGAAAGTAGAAGGTATTTAAGAAATGTTTATTTATTTTACTTTAATTTTTATTTATGAAGGTTTGTATTACCAAAGCCAGAATTGGGTATTTTTACTTTTGAGCTTTAAATTTTCAGAAGAATGTTTTTAAGTCAAATTAGAATAGAATGACTAGATATAAAAAATGGAATTTAATTGCCTGAGGTGTGCAATCCAGTAACATAAATACCCTTTTAACTAACAACACTGTTTTACTTGTTTTCTTTAAAAAAATACTATAAAGCATAAGTGTTATATCACTTGGTAATACATTTCTTTACAAATTTTTGTATGGTCTATTTGGTTAATCCTTGTGATATTAAATACATATATACTTTTTAAAATTATTCACACAGTCTTGATTTTTGTCACTATTTTGAATCAGAACTATGGAAAGTACAACAATTAAGGCTGGTTCTTGGTTTCAGTTTAAAACACTTTTCTGATATTTTAATGAAGCTAGTTATCTAAAAGGTTGGAAAGCATTCTTGAATTTGTCACCCAACCCTTGAATTCTCTAATTGTCTTCAAACTAATTTTTACTTTTTTTTTTTTTCCTTTTGCCTCCAGGGTTATTGCTAGGGCACTGAGAATCCACTGTTCCTAGAGGCTTTTTTTTTTTCTTTTCAGATGGGTGACTGCTTCTGATAACATAGGCACAAATACATTAGCTCAACTATCTTAGAAGACATAAACACATTCAACTTTTGGGCCCAGGTAGTAGCACATGTTACAATGTGCAAGGACCCAGGTTCTAGTCCTAGGTCTCCACCTGTGGGGGAAAGCTTGACGAGTGGTGAAGCAGTGCTGTAGGTGTCTCTCTGTCTCTCTTCCTCTCTATCTCCCCCTTCCCTCTTGATTTCTGGCCATCTCTATCCAATAAATAAATAAAGATAATTTAAAATTTTTTTAATTCAACTTTTGTGTGTGTGTGTGTGTGTGTGTGTGTGTGCCTCCAGGGTTATAGCTGGGACTCAGGTGCCTCCACTATGAATCCACGGCTCCTGGAGGCTATTTTTTCCCTTTTGTTGCCCTTGTTTATTGTTGTTGTTGTTGTTGTTATTGCTGTCGTTGGATAGGACAGAGAGAAATGCAGAGAGGAGAGGGAGACAGAGAGGGGGAGAGAAAGATAGATACCTGCAGACCTGCTTCACTGCCTATAAAGCAACTCCCCTGCAGGTGCGGAGCCGGGGGCTCGAACCGGGATCCTTACACCGGTCCTTGCCCTTTGTACCATGTGCACTTAACCTGTTGCTACTGCTCAGCTCCCTCATCATGTTTTTTTGTAATAAAAAATTTGTTAAATGTTTGCTTCAATCTGTGTTTAGAGCATTTCTCTCTTCTGCTTCAATCTTTCTTATAGGTAAATAAATCTAAACAAAAAGGGAGGGGGTTCGGGTGGTTAAACACCAGGTTAAAGACATGTAGTACAAAGCAGAAAGCCCAGCGCAAGCTGGTTTGAGCCTCCAGCTCCCCACCTGTGGGGTGAAGGGTGGTGCTGCTTCATAAGCAGTGAATCAGGCCTGCAGATGTCCATCTTTCTCTCCCACTCTGTCTCTCCTCCCCTCCCCTCCCCTCTCAACTTCTCTCTCTCTCATATCCAATAAAATGAAAAGAAAAGAAAGGCCACCAGGAAGAGTGGATTCATAGTGTAGGCACTTCTTCTAGCGTTTGCCCTTTTTTTTTTTTAAATTTATTTCTTTATTGGGGAATTTTTTTTTTAATAATTTATTTCTTTATTGGGGAATTAATGCTTTACATTCAACAGTAAATACAATAGTTTGTACATGCATAACATTCCCCAGATTCCCATTTAACAATACAACCCCCACTATGTCATTTATCATCATCCTTCATGGACCTGTATTCTCTCCACCCACCCACCCCAGAGTCTTTTACTTTGGTGTAATACTCCAATTCCATTTCAGGTTCGACTGTTTTTTTTCTTTTCTGGTCTTGTTTTTCAACTTCGGCCTGAGAGTGAGATCATCCCATATTCATCCTTCTTTTTCTGACTTATTTCACTCAACATGATTTTTTCAAGGTCCATCCAAGATCGGCTGAAAACAGTGAAGTCACCATTTTTTACAGCTGAGTAGTATTCCATTGTGTATATATACCACAACTTGCTCAACCACTCATCTGTTGTTGGACACCTGGGTTGCTTCCAGGTTTTGGCTATTACAAATTGTGCTGCCAAGAACATATGTGTACACAGATCTTTTTGGATGGATGTGTTGGGTTCCTTAGGATATATCCCCAGGAGGGGAATTGCAGGGTCATAGGGTAGGTCCATTTCTAGCCTTCTGAGAGTTCTCCAGACTGTTCTCCACAGAGGTTGGACCAATTGACATTCCCACCAGCAGTGCAGGAGGGTTCCTTTGACCCCACACCCTCTCCAGCATTTGATGCTGTTACCTTTTCTGATGTGTGACATTCTCACAGGAGTGAAGTGATATCTCATTGTTGTCTTGATTTGCATTTCTCTGACAATCAGAGACTTGGAGCATTTTTTCATGTGTTTCTCGGCCTTTTGGATCTCTTCTGTGGTGAATATTCTGTCCAATTCCTCCCCCCATTTTTGGATGGGGTTATTTGTTGTCTATTTGTTGAGTCTGGCAAGCTCTTTATATATGTTGGTTATTAAACTCTTATCTGATGTATGGCATGTAAAGATCTCCCATTCTGTGAGGGGTCTCTTGGTTTCTTTTGCTGTGAAGAAGGTTTTTAATTTGATGTAGTCCCATAGGTTTATACTTGCCTTAGTCTTCTTTGTAATTGGATTCGTTTCATTGAAAATGTAAAATTTATGCAGAAAAGAGTCCTGCCAATATTTTCCTCTAAGTATTTGATAGTTTGTAGTCTAACATCCAAGTCCTTGATCCACTTGGAGTTTGCTTTTGTATTTGGTGAAATACAGTGATTCAGTTTCATTCTTCGGCATGTTTCAACCCATTGTTTCCAACACCATTTGTTGAAGAGACTCTGCTTTCCCCATGTAATAGTCTGGGCCCCTTTGTCAAAGATTAGATGTCCATACGTGTGGGGCCTCATTTCTGGGCTCTCAATTTTTTTTTTTTTTATTAAAGAAAGGATTAATTAACAAAACCATAGGGTAGGAGGGGTACAACTCCACACAATTCCCACCGCCCAATCTCCATATCCCACCCCCTCCCCCGATAGCTTTCCCATTCTCTATCCCTCTGGGAGCATGGACCCAGGGTCATTGAGGGTTGCAGAAGGTAGAAGGTCTGGCTTCTGTAATTGCTTCCTCGCTGAACATGGGCGTTGACTGGTCGGTCCATACTCCCAGTCTGCCTCTCTCTTTCCCTAGTAGGATGGGTCTCTGGGGAAGCTGAGCTCCAGGACACATTGGTGGTGTCTTCAATCCAGGGAAGTCTGGCCGGCATCCTGATGACACCTGGAACCTGGTGACTGAAAAGAGAGTTAACATACAAAGCCAAACAAATTGTTGAGCAATCATGGACCCAAAGCTTGGAAAAGTGGAAAGGAAGTATTAGGGAGGTACTCACTGCAAACTCTAGTATACTTCTGCTTTCTTACTTTGGTGCCATACTACAAACTCAGTCAATTTCTGCTTTGCGTTTCTACTTCTTTTTTTTTTTTTTACATGCATAACATTCCCCAGATTCCCATTTAACAATACAACCCCCACTATGTCATTTATCATCATCCTTCATGGACCTGTATTCTCTCCACCCACCCACCCCAGAGTCTTTTACTTTGGTGTAATACTCCAATTCCATTTCAGGTTCGACTGTTTTTTTTCTTTTCTGGTCTTGTTTTTCAACTTCGGCCTGAGAGTGAGATCATCCCATATTCATCCTTCTTTTTCTGACTTATTTCACTCAACATGATTTTTTCAAGGTCCATCCAAGATCGGCTGAAAACAGTGAAGTCACCATTTTTTACAGCTGAGTAGTATTCCATTGTGTATATATACCACAACTTGCTCAACCACTCATCTGTTGTTGGACACCTGGGTTGCTTCCAGGTTTTGGCTATTACAAATTGTGCTGCCAAGAACATATGTGTACACAGATCTTTTTGGATGGATGTGTTGGGTTCCTTAGGATATATCCCCAGGAGGGGAATTGCAGGGTCATAGGGTAGGTCCATTTCTAGCCTTCTGAGAGTTCTCCAGACTGTTCTCCACAGAGGTTGGACCAATTGACATTCCCACCAGCAGTGCAGGAGGGTTCCTTTGACCCCACACCCTCTCCAGCATTTGATGCTGTTACCTTTTCTGATGTGTGACATTCTCACAGGAGTGAAGTGATATCTCATTGTTGTCTTGATTTGCATTTCTCTGACAATCAGAGACTTGGAGCATTTTTTCATGTGTTTCTCGGCCTTTTGGATCTCTTCTGTGGTGAATATTCTGTCCAATTCCTCCCCCCATTTTTGGATGGGGTTATTTGTTGTCTATTTGTTGAGTCTGGCAAGCTCTTTATATATGTTGGTTATTAAACTCTTATCTGATGTATGGCATGTAAAGATCTCCCATTCTGTGAGGGGTCTCTTGGTTTCTTTTGCTGTGAAGAAGGTTTTTAATTTGATGTAGTCCCATAGGTTTATACTTGCCTTAGTCTTCTTTGTAATTGGATTCGTTTCATTGAAAATGTAAAATTTATGCAGAAAAGAGTCCTGCCAATATTTTCCTCTAAGTATTTGATAGTTTGTAGTCTAACATCCAAGTCCTTGATCCACTTGGAGTTTGCTTTTGTATTTGGTGAAATACAGTGATTCAGTTTCATTCTTCGGCATGTTTCAACCCATTGTTTCCAACACCATTTGTTGAAGAGACTCTGCTTTCCCCATGTAATAGTCTGGGCCCCTTTGTCAAAGATTAGATGTCCATAGGTGTGGGGCCTCATTTCTGGGCTCTCAATTTTTTTTTTTTTTTATTAAAGAAAGGATTAATTAACAAAACCATAGGGTAGGAGGGGTACAACTCCACACAATTCCCACCGCCCAATCTCCATATCCCACCCCCTCCCCCGATAGCTTTCCCATTCTCTATCCCTCTGGGAGCATGGACCCAGGGTCATTGAGGGTTGCAGAAGGTAGAAGGTCTGGCTTCTGTAATTGCTTCCTCGCTGAACATGGGCGTTGACTGGTCGGTCCATACTCCCAGTCTGCCTCTCTCTTTCCCTAGTAGGATGGGTCTCTGGGGAAGCTGAGCTCCAGGACACATTGGTGGTGTCTTCAATCCAGGGAAGTCTGGCCGGCATCCTGATGACACCTGGAACCTGGTGACTGAAAAGAGAGTTAACATACAAAGCCAAACAAATTGTTGAGCAATCATGGACCCAAAGCTTGGAAAAGTGGAAAGGAAGTATTAGGGAGGTACTCACTGCAAACTCTAGTATACTTCTGCTTTCTTACTTTGGTGCCATACTACAAACTCAGTCAATTTCTGCTTTGCGTTTCTACTTCTTTTTTTTTTTTTTACATGCATAACATTCCCCAGATTCCCATTTAACAATACAACCCCCACTATGTCATTCATCATCTTTCATGGACCTGTATTCTCCCCACCCACACCCACCCACCCCAGAGTCTTTTACTTTGGTGAAATACTCCAATTCCATTTCAGGTTCGACTTGTGTTTTCTTTTCTAATCTTGTTTTTCAACTTTGGCCTGAGAGTGAGATCATCCCATATTCATCCTTCTGTTTCTGACTTATTTCACTCAACATGATTTTTTCAAGGTCCATCCAAGATCGGCTGAAAACGGTGAAGTCACCATTTTTTTTATAGCTGAGTAGTATTCCATTGTGTATGTATACCACAACTTGCTCAGCCACTCATCTGTTGTTGGACACCTAGGTTGCTTCCAGGTTTTGGCTATTACAAATTGTGCTGCCAAGAACATATGTGTACACAGGTCTTTTTGGATGGATGTGTTGGGTTCCTTAGGATATATCCCCAGGAGGGGAATTGCAGGGTCATAGGGTAGGTCCATTTCTAGCCTTCTGAGAGTTCTCCAGACTGTTCTCCACAGAGGTTGGACCAATTGACATTCCCACCAGCAGTGCAGGAGGGTTCCTTTGACCCCACACCCTCTCCAGCATTTGATGCTGTTACCTTTTCTGATGTGTGACATTCTCACAGGAGTGAAGTGATATCTCATTGTTGTCTTGATTTGCATTTCTCTGACAATCAGAGACTTGGAGCATTTTTTCATGTGTTTCTCGGCCTTTTGGATCTCTTCTGTGGTGAATATTCTGTCCAATTCCTCCCCCCATTTTTGGATGGGGTTATTTGTTGTCTTGTTGTTGAGTCTGGTAAGCTCTTTATATATGTTGGTTATTAAACTCTTATCTGATGTATGGCATGTAAAGATCTTCTCCCATTCTGTGAGGGGTCTCTTGATTTGGGTAGTGGTTTCTCTTTTGCTGTGAAGAAGCTTTTTAATTTGATGTAGTCCCATAGGTTTATACTTGCCTTAGTCTTCCTTGTAATTGGATTCGTTTCATTGAAAATGTCTTTAAAATTTATGCGGATAAAAGTTCTTCCAATATTTTCCTCTAAGTATCTGATAGTTTCTGGTCTAACATCCAAGTCCTTGATCCACTTGGAATTTACTTTTGTATTTGGTGAAATACAGTGATTCAGCTTCATTCTTCTGCATGTTTCAACCCATTGTTTCCAACACCATTTGTTGAAGAGACTCTGCTTTCCCCATGTAATAGTCTGGGCCCCTTTGTCAAAGATTAGATGTCCATAGGTGTGGGGCCTCATTTCTGGGCTCTCAATTCTATTCCACTGGTCAGTGTGTCTGTTCATGTTCCAGTACCAAGCAGTTTTGATGACAATGGCCCTATAATATAGTTTGAGATCTGGCAGTGTGATGCCTCCGGTTCTGTTCTTTTTTCTCAAGATTGTTTTGGCAATTCTAGGTCTTTTCTGGTTCCAGATAAACATTTGTAGCATTTGTTCTATTCTCCTAAAAAATGTGCTTGGGATCTTGATGGGGATAGCATTAAATTTGTAGATGGCTCTGGGTAATATATTCATTTTGATGATGTTAATTCTTCCAACCCATGAGCATGGAATATCTTTCCACTTCTTTGTGTCTTTTTCAATTTCTTTGAGTAGTGACTCATAATTTTCAGTATACAAGTCTTTCACTTCTTTGGTTAGGTTTATTCCTAGATATTTTATTGTTTTTGTTGCTATAGAAAAAGGAACTGATTTCTGGATTTCAATTTCTTCTAACTTAGTATTTGCATAGAGGAATGCCACTGACTTTTGAATGTTAATTTTATAGCCTGACACATTACTGTATTGCCTGATGATTTCCAAAAGCTTCTTGCTAGATTCCTTAGGTTTTTCCATGTATACTATCATGTCATCTGCAAATAAGGAGAGTTTGACTTCTTCTCTTCCAATCTGTATTCCTTTAATTCCTTGCTCCTGCCTGATTGCTATGGCAAGAACTTCCAACACTATGTTGAATAGTAATGGTGATAGTGGGCAGCCCTGTCTAGTACGTGATCTGAGGGGAAATGCTTCCAGTTTTTCACCATTGAGTATGATGTTGGCTGTAGGTTTGCTATATATAGACTCCACTATCTTCAGGAATTTTCCATCTATTCCTATTTTTTGTAGTGTTTTGATCATAAAGGGATGTTGTATTTTGTCAAAGGCTTTCTCTGCATCTATTGATATGACCATGTGGTTTTTGGTCTTGCTTTTGTTGATGTGGTGGATCACATTGATTGATTTACGTATATTAAACCAACCTTGCATGCCTGGGATAAACCCCACTTGGTCATGATGAACAATTTTTTTTGATATACTGCTGTATCCGGTTGGCTAGAATTTTGTTCAATATTTTCGCATCTATGTTCATCAGAGATATTGGTCTGTAGTTTTCTTTTTTGGTTGTGTCCCTGTCTCCTTTTGGTATCAGGGTAATGTTGGCTTCATAGAAGCTGGCAGGGAGTATTCCAGTGTCTTCAATCTTCTGGAAGACTTTTAAAAGTAGAGGTATTAGTTCTTCTTTGAAAGTTTTGTAGAATTCATTTGTAAAACCATCTGGTCCAGGACTTTTATTTTTGGGAAGATTTTTGATAACTGTTTCAATTTCATTAGCTGTGATGGGCCTGTTCATGTTATCTACTTCCTCTTTACTTAGTTTTGGAAGTTGGTAGGTATCTAGGAAATCATTCATTTCTTCCAGGTTCTCTAACTTGGTGGCATATAGTTGTTCATAGAAGCCTCGCATGATATGTTGAATTTCTGCGGTGTCTGTTGTGATATCTCCTCTTTCATTTAGTATCCGATTTATTTGGGTCTTCTCCCTTTTTTGTTTTGTGAGTCTGGCTAAAGGTTTGTCGATTTTGTTTACTCTTTTGAAGAACCAACATTTACTTTCGTTGATCTTTTGTATGGTTTTCCTATTCTCAGTGTTATTTATTTCTGCCCTAACTTTAGTGATTTCTGTCCTTTTGGTTGCTTTAGGATTCCTTTGTTCTTCTTCTAGGTCTTTAAGATGTGCAATCAGGCTGTTTATTTGTGCCTTTTCTTGTTTCCTAATGTGTGCTTGTATAGCTATGAACTTCCCTCTTAGGACTGCTTTAGCTGTGTCCCAAATATTTTGATAGCTTGTGTCTTCATTTTCATTGAACTCTCGAAACATTTTGATTTCTTCCTTGATTTCCTCTTTGACCCAGAAGTTGTTAAGAAGTGTACTGTTGAGCTTCCACATTTTGGGACTGTTACTAATCTTTTGTTGATTGTTAAGTGTTAGTTTAATTCCACTGTGGTCTGAGAAGATGCTTGGGATGATTTCAGTGCTCTTGAATTGGCTGATGCTGTCTTTGTGGCCTAACATATGGTCTATCCTTGAGAATGATCCATGTGGATTTGAGTAAAAAGTGTACTCCAGTTTCTTGGGATGAATGACTCTGAAAATGTCCAATAGTTCTAGTTTATCTATCTCTTCATTTAGCTCCCTTATGTCTTTACTGATTTTCTTCCTGGATGATCTGTCAAGTTGAGAGAGTGGGGTGTTGAAGTCCCCTACTATGATTGTGTTACTGTTAATATATTGCTGTAGCTCCTTCAGTAGAAGTTTGATGTATTTAGATGGCTTCTCATTGGGTGCATAGATATTAATAATTGTTAAGTCCTCTTGATTGACTGATCCTCTGAGCATTAAGTAGTGTCCATTCCTATCTTTTTTAATCTTATCTATTTTAAAGTCTATCATGTCAGATATGAGAATAGCTGTTCCTGCCCTTTTTTGTGGGCCATTGGCTTGTATGATAGTTTTCCATCCTTTCATTTTAAGTCTGTGTTTGTCTTGTTGAGTTAGGTGAGTTTCCTGTAGACAACATATTGTTGGGTTGTGTTTTCTGATCCATCTTCCTACTCTGTGTCTTTTAATAGGTGAATTCAGGCCATTGATATCAAAGATTGAAGATATTTTAATGCCATTCTTGTAGAGTTTTATAGTGTTTTGATATATGTCCTATTTGTGGTGGTCTGGTTGTTTATAGGAGACCTTTCAGAAGTTCTTTCAGGGCAGGCTTGGTGATGGTTGCTTCCTTCAACTGTTGCTTGTCTGAGAAGGTTTTGATGCTTCCATCTAGTCTGAATGACAGTCTAGCAGGATATAGTATTCTTGGCTGAAAGCCTTTCTCATTGAGCAGTCGATAGATATCTTGCCATTCTCTTCTGGCCTGTAGTGTTTGTATGGAGAAGTCTGCTGCTAATCTTATGGGTTTTCCTTTGTAGGTGACTCTTTGTTTTTCTCTTGCAGCCTTGAGGATCCTTTCTTTATCCTTATTCCTTTCCAATCTAAGTATGACATGTCTTGGTGTCTTTAGGTCTGGGTTAATTCTGTTTGGGACCCTCTGGGCTTCTTGAATCTTTATGTCTTTGGTGTTGTCTAGACTAGAGAAATTTTCAGCTATTATGGCCTGGAGAACGCTTTCTTCCTCCCCTTCTCTTTCTTCCTCTGGTAAGCCAATAATGCGTATATTGTTTCTTTTGAAGTCATCCCATAGGACTCTGTTGTTGTTTTCAGCATCTCTTAATCTCTTTTTGAGATCTCTTACTTCTTTTTTAGTTGTCTCTAATTCATCCTCAATCTTGCTAATTCTGTCTTCAGCCTCATAGATTCTATTCTCTCTGCCCTCTACTGCTTTCTGGAGTTCATCTATTTTGTTGCCCTGCTCTGATACTGTTTTAGCTTGTTCAGCTAGTTGCCTTCTTAGCTCAGCTATTTCAGCTTTCAGCTCTCTAATAACCATGAGATAATTAGAATTTTCTTCCATTTTCTCATTTGTTGTTCCTGCATTTCTGATTACAATTTTTTCAAATTCTTCACTCACTCCTGTTATTATTTCCTTAGCTAATGTTTGGATGTTGAATTCGTTGTTTTGTGCTTCACCCTCTGGAGGACTTTTAGCTGGACTCTTGTCCTGGTTCGAGTCTCCAATATTTTTTCTTGTTGTTTTAACCATTTTATATATGTTAACAGTTTTTTCAATCCCTGAGTTGGAGCTCAGTGGTGTAAAAGCCTCTTTTTTTTTCTCTTCCCTGTAGGCTATGGGAGCCTGAGGGCTGTTAAACTATCAATAGGCTTCTTAGCTTAATCACTGACTCCTGACCAAGAGATAAAGCAGGGTGTGGCAGAGATAATCTAGTGGTTATGCAAAGAGACTTTCACAGCCCCTCAGCTATGCCACCGAGGTATAGGTCTTCTTCTGAGTTTCCCGGTTAGATCTCTGTCCCCTGGTGTCCCTCCCTGTTGCTGCTCCAGATTCTGAAGGTAGTAGCAATGGAGACTCAGAGTTGCACTTGGTGAGTCTCTGGGGAGTCCTTTCCTCCCTTCAGCTGTCCCCTTGTTGTGGAGCAGACTGGAGGTGGTGTCTCCACTGATAAACTGTTGAACTGTTAGCAGCCACTTAATCTCTCCTTAGGCCCCTCTCTCCTCTCTGTCACCAGCCATGCGTGTTTGTACTCATGGGTGATTTACTGGGTTCCTGTGGTCATTCTAGTCCTGTATTTTTTCGGTCCGGGTGGTCTCCTTTGGTATTCCTAGTTGATCCAGGAGAGGAGAGGAGAGGAGAGGAGAGGAGAGGAGAGGAGAGGAGAGGAGAGGAGAGGAGAGGAGAAGAGACCCTAGAGGCTATTTTTTTCCCCTTTTGTTTTCCTTGTTAAAATCAAGAAAGGAGGGGTCGGGCGGTGGCGCAGTGGGTTAAGCACGTGGCGCAAAGGGCAGTGACCAGCGTAAGGATCCCGGTTAGAGCCCCCGGCTCCCCACCTGCAGGGGAGTCGCTTCACGGGCGGTGAAGCAGGTCTGCAGGTGTCTATCTTTCTCTCCCCCTCTCTGTCTTCCCCTCCTCTCTCCATTTCTCTCTGTCCTATCCAACAACAAAGCAACGTCAACAATGGCAATGATAACCTCAACGAGGCTGCAACAACTAGGGCAACAAAAAGGGGGGAAAATGGCCTCCAGGAGCGGTGGATTCATGGTGCAGGCACCGAGCCCAGCAATAACCCTGGAGGGGAAAAAAAAAAATCAAGAAAGGAGGAGAGAAAGATACCTGCAGGGCAGGGGTAGATAGCATAATGGCTAGGCAAACAGACTCTCCCAGGTTCAATCCCCTGCACCACCATAAGCCATAGCTCAGAGCTGAGCAGTGCTCTGGTGTAAAAAAAAAAAAAAAAATACCTGCAGACCTGCTTCTTTGCTTGTGAAGTGACACTCTTGCAGGTGTGGAGCCTGGGGCCAGAACCAGGATCCTTAGGCCATCCTTACACCTGTCCTTGCGCTTTGTACTACATGCGCTTAACCCTCTGCACTACCGCCAGACCCCCATGTTTACTTCTTTTATCTCTTGGTGGGAGCAAGCACCATTTGGCAAAAAGAAACTTGCAATTTACATAATTATAGATAATTGTGAAGTTAATTTTTTAAATATTTATTCATTTTACCTTTTGTTGCCCTTTTTTTTATTGTTCTTGTAATTGTTGTTATTGATGTCATCGTTGTTAGATAGGACAGAGAGAAATGGAGAGAGGAGGAGAAAAAGATAGACACCTGCAGACCTGCTTCACCGCCTGTGAAACGACTCCCCTGCAGGTGGGGAGCCGGAGGCTCGAACCGGGATCCGGTCCTGGTTCTTGCACTTTGCGCCACCTGCGCTTAACCCCATGCGATACTGCCTGACTCCCAAGTTTAAATTTCAAAGAAGAGAGCTGGAAGATTTCTGCATTTGTGCCACTTTTTGAACTGACTGGTATCTCCCTGAATATTTGAGAGAGAGGGAGAGAGAGATGGAGAGAATGTGTGTGTTAGTTTTGTTTTAACCAGAACACTGCTTAGCTCTGGTTTATGGTAGTGTGGGAAACTGAACCTGGGACCTCAGAGCCTCAGGAATGGGAGTCTATTTGCACAAACATTATTCTCTCCCCAGCCCCGTCTAAGTGTGCTTAATAATACTAAAAGAAATAGTTTAGTGTTTGTAAAAAAAATTAAATTTAAATGTTTTTCTATTTTTTATTCATTTATTTCCTTTTTTTTTAATCAGTCAGATAGAGTGGAAAAATAAAACTCAACAACTCAGATACAGGAGTTGATTCCATGGATGTAGCATTGAAACCTCAAATATGTGGCCTCAAGTTCAATCCCCAACATCACCATGAGCCAGAGTTGAGCAATGCTCTGGTGAAAACCAACCAATCAAAAGCAAAACAAAACAAGACCCAGCTCAGCAAAAATAAATAATGGAAAATGTTTCAAGATTTTGAAATGTTTGTGGGATAAATGTAGATTAGTAAGAATGGCTGTTTGTAAGTGACATCTTGGCCCAATCTACCCAGTATGTTTCTAATCTGTTTATAAATATACATACATGCATCATTGTTAGCACTAAAAACAAGAGGTGATGAGTTACCCACCTCTGGGTCAATTAGAATGTAAATCTGCATTGGGGGAATTGGGCAGTAAAACAGGAGGTTAAGTGCACTTGGTGCAAAGCACAAGGACCGGCGTAAGGATCTGGGTTTGAGCCCCTGGCTCCCCACCCGAAGGGGAGTCACTTCATAGGCGGTGAAGCAGGTCTGCAGGTGTCTTTCTCTCCCCCTCTCTGTCTACTCTCTCCATTTCTCTCTGTCCTATCCAACAGCAACGACAATAATAAAACAAGGGCAACAAAAGAGAATAAATATTTAAAAATCTGCATTGGAAACTCAGGCACTTTGCTGAAAGTATTAGATTACAGTGGACTATATAGTCTTAACCTGGTTTTTCCATAGCAAAAAGTGCTGTTAACTGCCATAAGTAAATAGTGAGCATCAAAAGCCAGAATTACATTGATGTGTTTATTATTATTATTCACACTAAAGCACTGCCCTGATATCTATGATGTTCTGTTTGTCTTCATCTTTCTAGTTTCTTCTAAATAATTTTTAAAAATTATTTATTTACTTATTGGATAGAAACAGAAATTGAGCAGGGAGGAAGGGGAAGTTAGAGTGGGAAAGAGGCCAAGAGACACCTGCATCCCTGCTTCACCACTCAAGAGGCTTTCCCCCTGCAGGTGGGGACCAGGGGCTCCAACCTGGGTCCTTGTACACTGGCAAGTGTACACTTAGCTGGTGCACCACCACCTGGCCCCCCAAATAATTTTATTAGGGAAAGAGAATAAGAGTTTACAGTATAGGCATTGACACATGGGTACAGTTCCTCATCTCCCTGTTACAGCTGTCTGCATACCACCTCCAACTTAGGTCAAATTCTCTGCCGTCGTGCACTGGATACCCAACATTCTCTCTGCCCTTTTCTGTCCCCTCGTCCCCCAGAGTCCTTTGCTTTGATACAAAATAGATAATGTGTTCTCTTAAATGAGACTTAAGTGACTAATCTTGAAATGAGATAGTGGCTAGAGTGCTGTACTTGCAAGTGTGAGGGCCCAAGTCATGCTCTTTTGCTCCTTTATCTAATTTTTAAAAGAATTGAATCCCCAGCACCACCATAAACCAGAGTTGAGCAGTATTCTGGAGAATAAAAAAAAAAAAATCTTAAAGAGTTGGGCCTTCTACCATGAGGTACTGAGTTTAATGCCTGGTAATTTACTTGCGAGAGTGGTATTATTCTCTCATTCTTTCTCAAATATTTTAAAAATAAAAAAAAAAAAACACTTAAGAGCTGGCTTGAGTATCAGACTCTGGTTTGCAATTCCATTTTAATATTTGAAAAAATGTAATCTAGGACTACATTTATTTCCGGAGTCTCAGGTTTTCTTCCTATAACTTTTTTTTTTTGATATTTTTTTATTTCCTTTTGTTGCCCTTGTTTTGTTGTTGTAGTTATTATTGTTGTTGGTGGTGTCATTGTTGGATAGGACAGAGAGGAAGGGAAGACAGAGAGAAGGAGAGAAAGACACCTGCAGACCTGCTTCACCACCTGTGAAACAACTCCCCTGCAGGTGGGTGGTTGGCTTGAACCGGGATCCTTATACTGGTCCTTGCGCTTTGAGCCACTTGCATTTAACCCTCTGCCCAACTCCCTATAACATTTTTTTTTTTTTGCTTCCAAGGTTATCACTGGGGCTCAGTGCCTGCACTGTGAATTTACTGCCCCTGGAGGCCATTTTACCCATTTTTTGCCCTTGTTATTGTTCTGGTTGTTATTGCTGCTGTTGTTAGATAGGACCGAGAAATCTAGAGAAGAGGGGAAGACAGGAGGAAAGAAAGATAGACATCAGCAGACTTGCTTCACCACTTGTGAATCGACCCTGCCCCTGTAGAAGGAGAACCAGGGGCTTGAACAGGGATCCTTAAGCTGGTACTTGTGCTTCACCCCATGTGCACTTAATCCGCTGCTTTACTGCTCTGCCCTTCATGTTTTCTTTCTTTTTAAAATATACTTTATTGGGTGGAGGGTAGATAGCATAATGGTTATTATGCAAACAGATTCTCATGCCTGAGGCTCCCAAGTCCCAGGTTCAATCCCCTGCACCACCGTAAGCCAGAGCTGAACAGTGCTCTGGTTAAAAAATAAAATAAATACATATACATATACATATGTATGTATAAGTACACACACAAATATATATATAAGTATATTACTTGAAAGAGTACCAGGGCACTGTTCTGGTATATGTGATGCTGCAGGGATCAAACTCAGCACCACTGGGAGTCAGGCGGTAGCGCAGCAGTTTAAGTGAACGTGGCGCAAAGCACAAGGACCTCCTTAAGGATCCCGGTTCGAGCCCCAGGCTCCCCACCTGTAGGGGAGTCACTTCACAGACGGTGAAGCAGGTCTGCAAGTGTCTTTCTCTTCCCCCCTCTGTCTTCCCCTCCTCTCTCCATTTCTCTCTGTCCTATCCAACAACAACGGCATCAACAACAACAATAATAATAACTACAACAACATTGAAAAACAACAAGGGCAACAAAAGGAAAATTAATTTAAAAAATTTTTTTTAAGTTTTAAACTCAGCAACACATGTTTGACAGTCTAATGCTTTTTCCATTGTTCTGCCACCTGCCCCCTTAAGTTTTCTTAAAGAATTTGTGTATTGTGGTACAGGAGGTGGTGTTCTGTAAAACTAGATTGTAAAAATATGAGGTTCCAAGTTCAGTCCCTGGCATCACATGGACCAAAGGCATGCTCTAGTTCTCCTGTCTCTCATAAATGAATAAATATTTTTTAAAAATACATCTTTTGAGTATGCTTTAAAAAATTTATTCTGGGGTGCTGGCGGTAGCCCAGCGGGTTAAGCGCACATGGTGCAAAGCGCAATGACCAGTGTAAGGATCCCAATTTGAGCCCCCGGCTCCTCACCTGCAGGGGAGTTGCTTCACTGGCAGTGAAGCAGGTCTTCAGGTGTCTGTCTCTCCCCCTCTGTCTTCCCCTCCTCTCTCCATTTCTCTCTGTCCTGTCCAACAACAACAACATCAATAGTAACAATAACAATAACCATACTGATAAAACAACAGGGCCAACAAAGGGGGGGGGGATAGTCTCCAGGAGCAGTAGATTCACACTGAGCCCCAGCAATAACCCTAGAGGCAAAAAAAAAAAAAAATTCCAGGGAGTCAGGCGGTAGCACAGCAGGTTAAACACACATGGTGCAAAACGCAAGGTTCGAGCCCTTGGCTCCCCACCCGCAGGGGCTCATTTCACAGGCCGTGAAGTTGGTCTGCAGGTGTCTTTCTCTCCCTCTCTGTGTCTTCCCCTCCTCTCTCCATTTCTCTCTGTCCTATCCAACAACCTCGACATCAATAACTACAACAATAAAGAAGCAACAAGGGCAACAAAAGTGAATAAATAATAAATATATATAAATAAAAATTTTAAAAATCTATTCCAGAGACCGGGTGGAGGCACATTTAATAGAACACAAACATTACAATACACAAGGCCCTGAGTTCAAGCCCCTACTCCCCACCTGCTGTGAGGAAGCTTCATAAGTTGTGGAAGTGGTTCAAATTTCTCCCTCTATACCTTCCCTCTCAATTCTGTCTACCAAAAACAAGTATTAAATTGGGAGTCGGGCGGTAGCGTAGCAGGTTAAGCGCACTTGGCGCGAAGCTCAAGGACCTGCGTAAAGATTCCGGTTCGAGCCCCGGCTCCCCACCCGCAGGGGAGTCGCTTCACAGGCGGTAAAGCGGGTCTGCAGGTGTCTATCTTTCTCTCCCCCTCTCTGTCTTCCCCTCATCTCTCCATGTCTCTCTGTGCTATCCAATAACGACAAGATCAATAACTACAACAATAAAAAAACAAGGGCAACAACAGGGAAATAAAATATATAAAAATATTTAAAAAAAACAAAAGGGGAGTCGGCGGTAGCCTAGCGGGTTAAATGCAGGTGGCGTGAAGCTCAAGGACCGGCAAAAGGATCTCCTGGCTCCCCACCTGCAGGGGAGTCGCTTTACAAGGGGTGAAGCAGGTCTGCAGGTGTTTATCTTTCCTCCTCTCTGTCTTCCTCTCTCTCCATTTCTCTCTGTCCTATCCAACAACAATGACATCAATAGAAACAATAAAACAAGGGCAACAAAAGGGAATAAATAAATGTTTAAAAAAATTCAAAAAAAATCTTAAAAAAACAAACAAAAAAGGGAAATAGTACAGAGGCATGTAAAGTAAATATTAGATTCTTTTTTTTTTTCATTGTTGTTGTAGTTATTGTTGTTGCTATTGATATCACTGTTGTTAGATAGGACAGAGAGAAATGGAGAGAGGAGGGGAAGACAGAGAGGGGGAGAGAAAGAGAGACACCTGCAGACCTACTTCACCGCCTGTGAAGCGACTCCACTGCAGGTGGGGAGCCAGGGCCTCGAACCGGGATCCTTATGCCGGTCCTTACGCTTTGCACCATGTGTGCTTAACTCGCTGCGCTACCACCCGACTACCAAATATTAGATTCTTTTCCCAACTCTATTAAACAGCTCCAGAAAAAGAACGACATTTAGGTGTATTTTGTTAGGTAATTGTTATCAGTCTTGACTGTATTGAGCATCATCCGGAACTGCCAGGGAGGTGATTCATGGGTTAAAGCTTCTTTGTTTTTGTTTTCTGTAAGTATTTATTTCCTTTTTATTGTCCTTGTTTTTATGCCAGTCCTGGAGCTTGCGTCATGTGCGCTTAACCTGCTGTGCTACCGCCCAACTCCCAAAGCTTATTTGTGTACACATAAGCCGCTGGGTTTCCTCTCCATACTGCATATGACCAAGTGGTGCTCTGGTCTCTGTCTCTGTTATAAATCAACAAACTTGTTTTCTAATCACTTGGGAATCTTGCAATGTACAGGAAACACTCTAGGTGAATTCAGTCAGAATACTAGAATGTAGACATTTTTCTTTTTACATTTTTTTTTCATTTGCCTCCAGTGTTATCACTGGAGCTTGGTGTGGCTCTACGAATCCACTGCTCCTGGATGCCATTTCCCCCCATTTTTATTGGATAGGACAGAGAGGAATTGAGAGAGGAGGGGAAGGTAGGGAGAGAGAAAGTTACCTGCAGACCCGCTTCACCCCCTTACAGGTGGGGAGTTGGGGGCTTGAACCGGGATTTTTGCTGGGGTCCTTGTGCTTCATACTATGTGTGTTTAACCCATGTGCTTAACTGGTGCCCCACTGCCTGGCCCCCTTTTTTTTTTTTTTTTTTTTTTTTGAAATTTTGCCTGCTTTAATTGCTACTAGCCCAATCTTGAAAACGGAAACAATCACTTGCAATCTTCCATACAGTGTTGCTTGGAGTGCACTGTGCAGTCAGCAGGAAATTCTGGTTGAAGTAATGTTGTTTGTTTCCATCAAATTTCACGGTTCCACTGGTCACAACAAGAATGGTAGTTTGGGGAGTCGGGCGGTGGCGCAGTGGGTTAAGCGCACGTGGCGCAAAGCGCAGGGACCGGCTTAAGGATCCCGGTTCGAGCCCCCGGCTCCCCACCTGCATGGGAGTCGCTTCACGGGCGGTGAAGCAGGTCTGCAGGTGTCTATCTTTATCTCCTCTCTCTCTCTGTCTTCCCTTCCTCTCTCCATTTCTCTCTGTCCTATCCAACAACAAAGCAACGTCAACAATGGCAATAATAACCACAACGAGGCTGCAACAACTAGGGCAACAAAAAGGGGGAAAATGGCCTCCAGGAGCGGTGGATTCATGGTGCAGGCACCGAGCCCAGCAATTAAAAAAAAAAAAAAAAAGAATGGTAGTTTGGGCCTGAGTAGCTTGCTCGTGAACTGGCTGACAATCTAACATATTGACCTGGAACTCACTAGAAGGCAACATATCAAAAAAATTGGCCAGAGCATCCAATCCTGTCACAACATTTCCATTCCAAATTAAAGTAGCTTTGTCCAAATAGAGTCTGGTGAGTGCCTGTCTTCTTTTGTCCATTGTCTCATAGTAAATGTTGACAAATTCCTTAGCTGCACGACAAGCCTGATCTACATGAGTTTTTTTTTTTTTTTTTTTCCTCCTCCAGGGTTATTGCTGGGCTCGGTGCCTGCACCATGAATCCACCGCTCCATTTTTTCCCCCTTTTGTTGCCCTTGTTGTAGCTTTGCTGTGGCTATTATTATTGCCCTTGTTGACGCAATTCGTTGTTGGATAGGACAGAGAGAAATGGAGAGAGGAGGGGAAGACAGAGAAGGAGAGAGAAAGATAGACACCTGCAGACCTGCTCCACCGCCTGTGAAGCGACTCCCCTGCAGGTGGGGAGCCGGGGGCTCGAACCGGGATCCTTACGCCGGTCCCTGCGCTTTGCGCCACTTGCGCTTAACCCTCTGCGCCACCGCCCGGCCCCCCTACATGAGTTTTAAAATCCACTGCTGCGGCCATCAGAGAGCCCGAACTAGCCGATGCAGCTAGTGGCGGCGTCACTACTTCTTCAGGAATCCGGTTCCCTTGGCGTGAGTGATCACCTTGTGGACCATAATAATGGCTTCCACTGCCCTCGGGTTGGCGGTGCTGATCATGTTGCTGGTAGTGTCTTCCTCGATTTTCTTCAGACCAGTCTCTATGGTAGCTTCCCGTGCCTTCCATCTGCTTTTTCACCAATTCTCACTATTACCAATTCACACTAACTCTTAAGGCAGTAAAGCCACCGTACCTCCTCGGTCGCTCCCCTCACACCTCTTTTTTACATTTCTTGTACTTTTTTTTTATTGTTGTAGTTATTATTGATGTCATTATTGTTGGATAGGACAGAGAGAAATGGAGAGGGGAGGAGAAGACAGAGAGGGGGAGAGAAAGACAGACACCTGCAGACCTGCTTCACCGTCTGTGAAGGGACTCCCTGTAGGTGGGGAGCCATGGGTTTGAACCAGCATCCTTATGCCAGTCCTTGCGCTCTTTTTACATTTCTAAGACCATTGATGACTTAAAATTTCTCTAATCCATTTACTATCTCTTTGTATCTTTCCATCTGTATCATTAAAATGAACTAAAAATATATATAATTCTTAAAAATATTTATTTTCCCTTTTGTTGCCCTTGTTTTTTATTGTTGTTATTGACGTCATTGTTGTTGGATAGGACAGAGAGAAATGGAGAGAGGAGGGGAAGACAGAGAGGGGGAGAGAAAGATAGACACCTGCAGACCTGCTTCACCGCCTATGAAGCAACTCCCCTGCAGGTGGGGAGCTGGAGGTTCAAACTGGGATCCTTAAGCCGGTCCTTGCATTTTGCGCCACCTGTGCTTAACCTGCTGAGCTACCACCTGACTCCCAATTTGTAGTTATCTTACCTTTCTCATAAAAAGGGGGTGAGAGATAGCATAATGGTTATGAAAAAGACTTTCATGTGTGAAGCTATAAGTTCCTAGGTTCAATCCCAGTACCATGGTAACCCAAAGAGGAGCAGTGCTCTGATAATAATAATAATAAGAAGAAGAAGAAGAAGAAGAAAAAAGAGGAGAATTAGAAAAAATATGGCTATTTATTTTGACTCCCCGCCCCACTAAGAAACAGAGAAAAAGCCTTGTAGCACTGTTTCACCACTGGTGAGGCTTCCTCTTTACAGATGGAGACCAGGGACTTGAACCAAGGTCCTTGCACATGGCAACATGTGCACTCTACCAGCTTAAATTACTTTCATGTAAAGAAAGACCTATGGGTCCAGGTAGTGGCACACTATGTTGAGCACATATGCTACAATGAACAAAATCTTTTTTTTAAAATATTTTATTTATTTATTAATGAGAAAGATAGGGGAGAGAGAGAAAGAATCAGACATCACTCTGGTACATGTGCTGCCAGGGATTGAACGCTTGAGAGTCCAGTGCCCCAGCCACTGAGCCACCTCCTGGACCACCAATGTACAAAATCTTAAAGCCCCCAGTCCCACCCCACCTGCTGGAGGAAAACTTCACAAGCCGTGAAGCAGTGTTCCAGGTGTCCTTCCGTCTCTCTCCCTATTTCTCCACTCCCCCTCTTAATTTCCCTGCCCCTATCTAAATAAATGAAATATTAATAAAATAAATGACTTATTTTTAAAAAGTCAACAATCTTTCTTTCTTTCTCTCCTTAAAAGAAGACAGGGGCCAGGTGGTGGTGCACCTGGTTGACCACACATTACAATGTGCAAGGACCCAGATTCAAGCTCCTGGTCCCCATGTGCAGGGGGAAGATTCACAAGTGGTGAAGCAGGGCTGCAGGTGTCTGTCTCTCTCCCTTAAATTTTTTTATATTAGTTTTATTTGTTTTTTAGAGACAACTAGAAATGAGAGGGAAAGGGGAAATAAGAGGGAGAAAAACATCTGCAGCCTTGCTTCACCACTGGTGAAGCTTTCCCCCCTACAAGTGGGGACCAGGGGCTCGAACCTGGAACTTTGCACATTGGGATCTTGCACGCTATAACATGTGCGCTCAACTAATTATACCACCACCCGGTCCCTCTCTCTCCCTGTCTCCCATTTCTTCTATATATTTTGGCTCTTTCTATCCATAAATAAATAAAAAGATGTTGATAATAACAATAATAATAAATTAAAAAGAGAGAGTAGGGGCCCGGGCAGTAGCGCAGCGGGTTAAGTGCACACGGTGCGAAGTGCAAGGACTGATCTATGGATCTTGGTTCGAGGCCCTGGCGCCCTACCTGTAGGGGGGTCACTTCACAAATGAAGCAGGTCTGCAGGTGTCTATCTTTCTCTCCTCCTCTGTCTTCCCGTCCTCTCTCTATTTCTCTCTGTCTTATCTAACAACAACGACAGTGACAATAATAACAATGATAAACAACAAGGGCAACAAATAAAAATACTTTTAAAAGGACTTTTAAATTTTTATTTATTTTTATTTATTCCCTTTTGTTGCCCTTGTTTTATTGTTGTAGTTATTATTGTTGTTCTTATTAATGTCGTTGTTGTTAGGACAAAACAAATGGATAGGACAGAGAGAAATGGAGGAGGGGAAGACAGACAGGGGGAGAGAAAGATAGACACCTGCAGACCTGCTTCACCTTCAGGTGGGGAGCCAGTGGCTTGAACCGGGATTCTGGTCCTTGCGCTTTGCGCCACCTGCGCTTAACCCACTGCGCTACCACCAGACTCCCTAAAGGGACTTTTTTAATGAGAAAGTAGTAAAGAGGGGAACCAGACATCACTCTACTATCTGAACTGCCTGCGATTTAGAACCTCATGCTTGAGAGTCCAACACTCAGTCCACTGCACCACTTCCCATACTAATAAAGTGAAGTCTGGGATTAAATCAGCTTGTGTTTTTATTAGTGTCTACAATCAACCAACCCTACCCCCTCGCTAAATAAACTCTCTGAGATCTAGCACATCCTCGTCACGAAGCAGAGTTCATGAATGAATAAATGTGTATTAAGATTTTTTGCGGGTAGTGTGGCGGTAGCGCAGCGGGTTAAGCCCACGAGGCGCAGAGTGTTAATGGACCGGCGTAAGGATCCCGGTTCGAGCCCCCGGCTCCCCACTTGCAGAGGAGTCGCTTCACAGGCGGTGAAGCAGGTCTGCAGGTGTCTAGCTTTCTCTCCCCCTCTCTGTCTTCCCCTCCTCTCTCCATTTCTCTCTGTCCTATCCAACAACAACGACATCAATAACAACAACTACAAAAATAAATCAACAAGGGCAACAAAAGGGAATAAATAAAACAAATATTTAAAAAAGAAAAGTTAAAAAAATTTTTTTTGCAATTTCATTCGACGCAGGTAAAGGATTTGCACTCTTGTCTATCAGTGGCCCTTGCTACAGACAGACTATGACCCACATAGTCAACGACTGCCACCTCTCCAGATTCAAAGGAGGTCTCGAAACTTTACATCAGGCTCAACCTGACGCTGTTGACTGGCTACGGAAGAAGGGCAAACGCTAGAAGAAGAAGAAGTGGCCCTTGCAGGCAAGAACCTGGCGAGGCTGAGGCGCTGCCCTGCACCACACCAGTAACTGGGAGTTTCTTCCCCAGTCCAGAGCTTGGTAAACGAGGTCGAGACAGCTTTCCGGCTCGCGGCGCTGTGTAGCCTCCCGCCCGGAGGCGGCGCTGTCACGAGGGATCCGCTTCCGCCGCACTTTCTCCTTCCGCTCGCCGCCGGCGCCAGCACGTCCTGCTTTCGTTGTTGGATGGCGGACTCTGGGGTGGCTGCTTCGTGCTAGTCCTCTCCTCGCTGGGCGAGCCGACGGCGACGCGCGTGTATCCATTGTCAGCTGCTTCCGCGAAGCGTCCGGGAACGTTGTCCTGCAGCCGGCAGCATGGGCCGGGAGTCGCGGTGAGACGGCGTGTGGAGCGGACCCGCGGCTTGCCGCGGCTGGGGGGAGAGGCGGGAGCGGAGGTGACCGCGGGCCCGGCCAGACCTGGCGCGGCCCCACGTGCGGCCAGAGCTGCCCGCGGCCCCCGGGGGTTGGGGCTCGACGCCGGCAGAGACCGCCCGCCCGCCGGCCCCGAGCGGGGCCTGACTCTCCCGTGCCGCCGCCACCCGGCCGGATGCCCAGCGCCGGCCGCCCGGTCCCGCCGCTCCGCTCAGTCCCGGTCTGCGGCGCTCGCAGCTGAGTCTCCAGCGCTTCCCGCTGTAGCGTGGCCCGGGCCCCAGCACCCGCTTCTTTGTGCGTGTAGCATGGCCCCGGGTCGGGTAGAAAATGCGTGTGGACAAACATTTTGCTTCCTTTCTTTTTTAAAAAGAATTATTTTTTTTTATCGGCGAGAAGTAGAGACACAGTGGGAAAAGAGAGACACCAGAGCACTAGGCGGCGGTTCTGGCTTGGGGTGGTGCTGGGGATTGAAGCTGGGAGCTTGGAGCCGCAGGCATGAAAGTCCTTTTGCAGGACTAACTCTCTTATTCTCTCTCTCCCCCTCCCTCCCTCCCCAGCCCGACAGACATGTTTTCATGGCTCACATCACTGTAGTTGTGACTAGGCACTCGCAATTAAAGTGGACTTTCTGGGCCGAGTGGTGGCGCACCTGGTTGAGTGCACACGTTGCAGTGCACAAGGAGGTTCGAGCCCCCGGTCCCCACCTGCAGGGGGAAAGCTTCACGAGTGGTGAAGCAGGGCTGCAGTTGTCTCAATCCCCCTTTGTTGTCCCCTTCCCTCTCCATTTCTGGCTGTCTCTATATAATAAATATATGGGATATGGAGATTGGGTGGTGGGAATTGTGTGGAGTTGTACCGCTCCTACCCTATGGTTTTGTTAATTTCTCCTTTCTTAAATAAATAAAATAAATAAATAGCATGCACAGAACATAATAAATACTCAGAAAAATATTTTTTAAAAAAGATTAAAAAATAAATAAAAATAACTAGGTGTGGTCCGGGAGGTGGCGCAGTGGTTAAGGAACTAGACTCTCAGGTATGAGGTCCTGAGTTCAGTCCCCGGCAGCACATGTACCAGAGTGATGTCTGGCTTTCTTTTTCTCCTCCTATCTTTCTCATTAGTAAAATAAATAAAATATTTAAAAAAGAAATAACTAGGTGGGGAGTCGGACGGTAGCGCAGCGGGTTAAGTGCACATGGCGCAAAGTGCAAGGACCGGTGTAAGAATCCCGGTTGGAACCCCCCCCCCCCCACAGGGGAGTCGCTTCACAAGCGGTGAAGCAGGTCTGCAGGTGTCTCTCTTTCTCTCCCCTCTCTGTCTTCCCCTCCTCCATTTCTCTCTGTCCTATCCAACAACGAACGACAACAACAGTAATAACCACAACAAGGCTACAAGGGCAACAAAAGGGGAAAAAAAAATGGCCTCCAGGAGTAGTGGTTTCATGGTGCAGGCACTGAGCCCCAGCAATAACCCTGGAGGCAAAAAAAAATAATAACTAGGTGACAAAAAAATGGACTTTCTGTTGTGAATGGATTTCAGATTTATTGGTTATTGTGCATTCCATACTTTTGGAAACTGGCCTGGGAGACCCCCCCCCCCCCCCCAGAACTGATAGCTTCAAAATATTTTTGCGAAACTGTTTGGGAAATTGAGGTTTTTTTTCTTTTTCTTTTATTGTACAGATGACGTCTTTAGCAGGGACTGAAAGGCCTTTATATATGAAGAGTTGTGAGGTGTTTTAAGTGTTAAGAGTTCTTTATTGTAATATAATAAAAGCTCGGAATATAAGGGTAGAGCTTGATGGAGTGATATGATAAGGGTGTAAGCACCTCCTGGATAGATAATATCTCCATAATTATAGAAAGTAACTGCTCTCTGTCTGTCTCTCTCTCTTCTGGTATGACCATTATGCTGTCTCTGCAGCCCACAAATTTGAGTTTCTAAATACTGAATTTTAGGTGTTTGAAGGATACTTAACTAAACTCAATACCTATCCACCTTACCGAGTATTTTTGCTTTAAGTAATTATATATTTCTTGAGCCCTGGGCTCACATTTCATTTACCCACAGAACATCTCGGATATTTGGTATCCTATTTCCTACCTTCATCCTAAAGCTTTTCATCCCTTCAGATTCTCATCTTAGGAAATATGACTTCATCTTTCTGCTCAGTGTGGCCAGTACTATTTCCCCCCCACATCTGCCCTTGCTGACCTTTGTTGCTCTGCCCTTAAGATCCAGGATAGTAATAATAATAATTACTATTATTATTATTTTCCTCCAGGGTTATTGCTGGCGTTCGGTGCCTGCACTACGAACCTAATGCTCATGGAGGCTATTTTTTCCCTTTTGTTGCCCTTGTTATCGTTCTTGGATAGGACAGAGAAATCGAGAGAGAGAGGGGAAGAGAAAGACACCTGCAGACCTGTTTTACCGCTTGTGAAGTAACTCCCCTGCAGGTGGGGAGCCGGGTGTTCAAACTGGGATTCTCACGCCAGTCCTTGCGATTTGGGCCATATGTGCTTAACCTGCTGCGCTACCACCCGGCCCCCAATAATTATTTTTAGTCATGTTTTTATTTGTTATTGGATAGAGACAGAAAAGTTGAGAGGAAAGGAGGAGGTAGAGGGGAAAAGACTGAGAGACACCTGTAGCGCTGCTTCACCGCTCATTGAGCTTTCCTTCTACAGGTTGGTACCAGGGACTTGAACCTGGGTCCTTGCACACTGCAAGATGTGTGCTTAACCAGGTGTGCCCCTACCTGGCTCCTTCAGAGTAATTCTTTAAAAAAAAAAAAAAAGTTAAAAATTTGTCACTTCTCTACTTAGATTCTTATTGTAGCTCTTACTTAAATAAATATATAGTTCTTAACAGGACCCTCCATATTTGACTACCCTGCTATTTGTCCGGTTTGCTATCATGTTACTTTTACTCATTTTATTTATTTTAAGATAGAGACAGGCAGAGGGGCCGGATGGTGTTGCACCTGGTTGAGCACATGCATTATAATGCACAAGGACCTGGGTTTGTGCCCCTGGTCCCTACCTGTAGGGGAAAAGCTTTACGAGTCTGAGTGGTGAAGCAGGGTTGCAGGTGTCTCTATCTCTCTCCCTCTCTATCAACCCCTCCCTCTTGATTTTTGGCTGTCTCTATCCAATAAATAAAGATAACAAATAAAAAAATTTAAAAAACTGTTAAAAAATGAGACAGGCAGAAAAGCAGATAGAGTCAGAAAGATAAGACACCACAGCATTGAAGCTTGTTTCAGTGCAGTGGGAACAGTGCTCAAATTTGTGTAGTGCCCATGGCAAAGCAGCACACTCTGCAAGTGAGTTTTGGCATCCCTTTCTGAGAGAACCATTACCACCTTTGCCATTCCTGAGGCTCCCTGAACATGATCTTTTAAAATTTTTAATAGTCATTCTTTTCCCCCCATTTATTTATTTATTCCCGTTTGTTGCCTTTTTTTATATTATTATTGTAGTTATTATTTCCGATGTTGTTGTTGGATAGGACAGAGAAATGGAGAGAGGAGGGGAAGACAGAGGGGGAGAGATAGACACCTGCAGATCTGCTTCACTGCCTGTGAAGTGACTCCCTTGCAGGTGGGGAGCTGGAGGCTCAAATTGGGATCCTTATATTGGTCCTTGCGCTTTGTGCCATGTGCGCTTAACCCGCTGTGCTACTACCCTGCTCCCTCTTTCTCTCTGTCTACTAGAAGAAAAAAAAAATCTGTATAGAAAGTCATTTTTTTAATTTAACATTTTATTTATTGATTGATGAGAAATATAGGAGGAGAGAAGAACCAGACATCACTCTGGTACATCTACTTTCAGGAATTGAATTCAGGACCTCATGCTTGAGAGTTCGATGTTTTATCCACTGCGTCACCTCCTGGACCACAGAAAGTCATTTCTTCACTTTCTTTTTCTTTTTTTACCAGAGCACTGCTCAGCTCTGGCTTATGGTGGTGTGGGGGATTAAACCTGGGATTTGAGAGCCTCCAGCATGAAAGTCCCTTTGCATAACCATTATGCTATACTCCCACCCTCAGAAAGTCATTTCTGATCTCTCCTTTTTCCTCTAGCTCCCTCCCTTCTTTCCTCCCTTTTTCCTTCCTCAGTTTGGGCTTACAGTGGTACAATTGTGTGGGGGTATTGAACCTGGGGATTTGAAGCCTCAGACATGAAAGTTTTTGCAGAGCCAGCTGGTGGCACACCTGGTAGAGTGTACACATTACCACACAAGACAGGGTTCAAATCCCTGCCTCCATCTGCAGAGGAAACACTTCATGAATGGCTGTCACTGCAGGTATCTATCTCTACCTCTCGTTCCCCTGTTTCTGTCTCTAAGAAAATGAAATAGTGATCTGGGCGGTGGTGCAGTGATAAAGTTTTGGACTCTGAAGCATGAGGTCCCGAGTTCGATCTCCGGAAGCATGTGCTAGAGTGATGTCTTTCTCCTATCTTTCTCATAAATAAACTTTTTTTAAAAAAAATATTTATTTTATTTATTTATTCCCTTTTGTTGCCCTTGTTGTCTAATTGTTGTAGTTATTATTGTTGTTGTCGTTGTTGGATAGGACAGAGAGAAATGGAGAAAGGAGGGGAAGACAGAGAGGAGGAGAGAAAGACAGACACCTGCAGACCTGCTTCACCACCTGTGAAGCGACTCCCCTGCAGGTGGGGAGCCGGGGTGGGGTTCGAACCGGGATCCTTATGCCGGTCCTTGTGCTTTGCGCCACCTGCGCTTAACCCGCTGCACTACAGCCCGACTCCCATAAATAAACTTTTAAAAAGAAAATGAAATGAAATGCCCACTGGGAGTGGTGGCTGTTGTCTTGCACACATGGAGCCCCAGCAGTAATCTTGGTGGCAAAAATAGTAACAAATCTTTTGTGTAACCATTATGCTATCTCTTGTTCCTCCAAAATAAAAGTACAGTTTTACTGGAGTTGAGTGCTAACACACCCAGTTAAGCTCACACATTACTGTGAGCAGGGACCTGAGATCAAACCCCCAAGTCCCATCTTCAGGTGAGATGCTTTGAGTGATAGAGCAAGGCTGTAGGTGTCTTTCTCTGTCTCTATTTCCCTTTCGCCTCTCAATTTCTTTCTGATCAAATCAAATAAAAAAAAGTTAAAATTTTATGTGTTTGCTAAGCTTAATCTTTTTTATTTAATTTTTTAATTATCTTTAGTTTTTGGACTGAGACAGCCATAAATCAAGGGAATGGGGATATAGAGGAGAGAAACATAGACACCTGCAGCCTTGCTTTACTGCTCCTGAATTCTTCCCTCTGCATGTGGGGGCCAGGGGCTTGAACCTAGGTCCTTGCACATTGTAGCATGTGCATTCAACCAGATGTGCCACCACCCGGCCCCCTTAATCTTTTTTTCCTTATTTTTAAAATTTTTTATTACCTTTATTTATTGGATAGAGACATAAATAGAGAGGGAAGGGAGGGATAGAGAGGGTGAGAGACAAGACACCTGCAGCACTGCTTTATCACTTGTGAAGCTTTCCCCCTGTAGTAGGAACTGGTGGCTCGAACCTGAGTCCTAGCGCATTGTAACATGTGCGCTCAACCAGGTGTGCCACCACTCGGCCCCTTAATCTTTTTTTTTTTTTTAAAAACTAAACTTAATCTTTAATATTCTAGCCATTACCGGAAACGATCAGCGTCACGTGGACGCTCTGGAAGTCGATCTAGGAGCCGCTCACCTTCAGACAAAAGAAGTAAACGTGGAGATGACAGACGATCAAGAAGCAGAGATAGAGATAGAAGGAGAGAAAGGTCTCGAAGTAGGGATAAAAGAAGATCTCGGTCAAGGGATCGGAAGCGTCTGAGGTAAGACATCAATCCTGTAGTAAGTCAACCTTTCTTAGCTAAATAAGACTTTCTCAGTAGTCCAAGAAGTAGCGCAGTAGATAAACCATTCGGCTCTCAAGCATGAGGTCCTGAGTTCAACCCCGGCAGCACATATACCAGAGTGATGTCAGGTTTTCTCTCTCTTCCTATCTTTATCATTGATAAGTAGATAAAGATCTTTATTAAAAAAAGACTTTTTCACAAGTATGTCATGGACTAGATTTTGTTCCCCCTTTGTAGGCATTGTACTTTAGTTCCAACTTGTTCCTTGAAGTTCTTTCCCTTGGCCAAAATCTCTCAAACACTGTTTTTAAACTCATGTCATCTACAGAAAACTCTTAAAGCCCAGAGACAAGATGTTAAAAATGAAGTAAAAGGGGGCTGGGTGGTGGTGTACGTGGTTGAGCACATGTTACAGTGCGCATGGACTCAGGTTGAAGCCAGCACTTTCTCACCTGCAGGGGAAAGCTTTACACTTGGTAGAGTAGTGCTGCTTGTGTGTCTGTCTCTCTCTCCCCCCTCTTAATTGTATCCCTCCTCCTCTTAATTGCGGACTGTCTATCCAATAAATAAATAAAGATAATAAAACAATTTTAAAAAAAGTAGAAGGAGGGTGGTGGTAATAGCATACAAAGAAACTCTCATGCTTGAGGCTCCAAAGCCCCAGGTTTAATTCCTTGTACTACCATAAGCCAGAACTAAGCAGTACTCTGGTTAAAAATAAAAAGTGTGTGTGTGTTGGTTAAAAGGGTAGATAATATATCAAGATGATTTTGTTTTTATTTATTTATTTATTTTTTATTTAAGAAAGGAGACATTAACAAAACCATAGAATAAGAGGGGTACAATTCCGCACAATTCCCATAACCCGATCTCCACATCCCACCCCCTCCCCTGATAGCCTTCCCATTCTCTATCTCTCTGGGATTATGGATCCAGGGTTGTGGGTTGCAGAGGGTGGGAGGTCTGGCTTCTGTAATTGCTTCCCCACTGAACATGGGCGTTGACTGGTCGATCCATACTTTCAGTCTGTCTCTCTCTTTCTCTAGTAGGGTGGGGCTCTGAGGAAGTGGAGCTCCAGTACACATTGATGGGGTTGTCTGTCCAGGGAAGTCTGGTCAGCATCTTGCTGGCATCCGGAACCTGGTGGCTGAAAAGAGAGTTAACATACAAAGCCAAACAAATTGTTGAACAATCATGGACCTAAAGACTGTAATAGTGCAGATGAAGTGTTGGGGGGTATTCCCTGCATGCTCTTATGTACTTCTGCTTTTAGGTATATATTTTTCCCCTAGTTTATGGGCACGGGTGAACCTATGCTCTATCTCAGGGGACCTGGACTATATCTAGGTTTGGGGACTTTATTGGGGAGTGGACCACCTGGGTTGGAATTAGAGAATACTATGAAAGGAAAGGTCTCACCCGAGTGATGAAGCTGAAGGGTTGTCATTTCACACCTGAAGTCTCTGGTCACAGTCTGAAGTGAAGCATGCTGGGGTGGCACTCGTGGTGTTGATTAGGTTGTGATCCTCGGATGCAATATTACTTGATTTGAATTGAGAGCAGCATGCAAAAAAGTGGTCCCCACCCTAAGGTTCCAGGTCTGGTGGAAATATAGGCTCTACAGTGGAAATGTGAGGTTCCTGCTGTCTTAGGGTTCAAGAAGACAATGGATAGTATTGTTATGACATTATTTGGTGATAGAGTTAACTTTGGAAAGTCCCTTTGATAGGGTTTGGGGTATAGTACCCAGCATCTTGTATCTAGCTGTGCTATTGGTTGCTTCTGTTCTCCCTGGTCTAGGCTTTTGGGAGAGAACATATCAAAGACAGCCTATGTATTAAAAAGACTCAGCCTGTGTTTTAAGAAGTTCTAGACATATCATCAGTTTTCCGCCTCTCATATTAATTAAATAGTGGTTTATATAATGTTTACACTTTAATAGGATTGTACATAAACACCACTCCCACCACCAAAAGGATGATTTTGTTTTAACTGTGGCCCAAGAAAGCTGACTACTATGTGTACAGCAACTTCTAAAGCTTTCAGCAACAGGAAATGATAAGAGTCCTGTCTAGTTTCAGCTTACTATTTGGAAATATTTTATTGCTGCTCTTTATTTTATTTAGTTTGGATATAGACAGAGAGATGGAAGGGGAAGATACAGAGGGAGAGAGAAAACCTGCAGCACTGCTTCACCACTCAGGAAGAATTCTCCTTTCAGGTAGGGGCCAGGGGATTGAAAACATGTGCATTCAACCAGGTGCAGCACCACTGCAGCCCTGCTTCAGCGCCTGTGAATCAGCGCCCCTGCAGGTGGGCAGCTGGGGGCTGGAACCAGGATCCTTAAGCTGGTCCTTGCGCTTTGCGCCACGTGCACTTAACCCTTAACCCGCTGCGCTACGGCGTGGCCTCCTCCCTTTTTTTTAAGAAAAAAATTTTTACTTATTTATTGAGATAGATAGGAGAGAAGGAACCAGACATCACTCTGGTACATGTGCTGCTGGGGATCGAACTCAGGACTTTATGCTTGAGAGTCCAATGCTTTATCCACTGTACCACATCCTGGACCACAAAGTAAAACTTCTTTCTTTTTAACTTTTTAAAAAAATTTCTTTATTGGAGGATTAATGTTTTATAGTAGACAGTAAATGCAATAGTTTGTACATGCGTAACATTTCTTAGTTTTCCATATAACAGTGCAATCCCCACTAGGTCTTCTGTCATCCTTTTTCAGGACCTGTATTCCCCCCTCCATCTACCCCAGAGTCTTTTTTAATCTTTTGTATTATCTTTATTTACTTATTGGATAGAGACAGCCAGAAATTGAGAGGAAACATAGTGATAGAGAGAGAGAGATCTGCAGACCTGCATCCTGCATCACCACTCACTAAAAGTTTTCCTCCTACAGGTGGGGACCTTGGGCTCAAGCCTGGGCTCTTGAGCATTGTAATATGTGTGTGCTCAAGCAGGTGTGCTACCACCCAGCACCTGGTAAAAATTTTCTTTAAGGGCCAGAGAATATCTTGCCATGCTTGCAACCCAGATTTTAACCCCTGGTACCACATGGAAAATGCTACAGAACTAGGAAATGCTTTGGTTTCTGTCCCTCTCTGTATCTCTGTCTGAATGAAAAAAGCAGCCAAAGAATGGTGAGATCATGGCTAAAAAACCCTCTTCATTTGAAGAAAAAAAAATTTATTTATTTACTTTCCTATACCAGAGCACTGTTCAGCCCTGGCTTGTGGTGCAAGGGATTGAATCTGGGACTTCAGAGTCTCAGGCATGAAGGTTTAATTGTTTTTAATACTTAAAATTGTTTAGGGGCCAAGTGGTAAAATTTATATTTACTTTATTAATTTTTTCCCCTTTATTTTATGTATTGTATAGAAATGTCCAGAAATTGAGAGAGAAGGAGGTGATAGAGAGGGAAAGAGACAGTGATCCAGGAGGTAGCACAGTGGATAAAGTGTTGGACTCTCAAGCATGAGGTCCCAATTTCAGTCCCCGGTAACACATGTGCCAGAGTGATATGTGATTCTTTTTCTCTCCCCTCCTATCCCTCTCATTAATAAATACATAAAATATTTTTAAATGGAGAGAGAGAGAATAGGAAAAAGACAGAGACACCTGCAACATTGCTTCACCACATGCAAAGTTTTCCCCTGTAGGGACCAGGGTCTCAAACTAGAATCCTTGAGCATTGTAACGTACTTAATCTAACCAGGTACGTTACTGCCTGGGCCCTCCAGTCAAGTCCTTGTTAAGTGAAATTGGTTATATATGCTCAGTTTTTGGAGTGAAAATAGAATATCATAATTGTAGTGCAGGAAGAATTTTCAGATTAGTCAAGTCTACATATGTTACATGAGAAAAACTTAAGAGGCTTGGAGGTCTGGATGACTAGTGAATAGCAACACAGTAGATAGTCTTGTTTCCTAATCAAATTGATGACCTTTTTATTACCTCATTCTGTTTATCCTTATACTTATGTTTATGCTACCTTTCTTCCTACTTTTCTTAAGGATAAGGATGTTATACACACATACACACACACGTATGTATGTATGTATATGTATATGTGTATTTTATTTTTTTTGCCTCTAGGGTTGTCATTGGGGCTTGGTGCCTGCACTACAATTCCACTACTCCTGGAGGCCATTTTTCCCCCATCTTTGTTGTTCTTGTTGTTGTATTTATTATTGTTGTCATTGCTACTTTTGTTGTTGGATAGAACAGAGAGAAATCGTGAGAGAAGACGGGGAGAGAAAGATAAGACACTTGCAGACCTGCTTCACTGCCCATGAAGCGACCCCCCCCTACAATTGGGGAGCTGGGGGCTCAAACTGGGATCCTTATGCTGTCCATGTGCTTTGCACCATGTGCACTTAACCTGCTGTGCTGTGGTCCAGCCCTCTAATTTTTTTTTTACTAGAGCACTAAACAGCTCTGGCTTATGGTGGTGTGGGAGGATTGAACTTGGGACTTCAGAGCCTCTGGAATGAGAGTCTCTTTGCATAAATATTATGTTATCTACCCTTGCCCTGACATTATATATTTGAAAAAATATTTATTGCATAGAGACAGAGAAATCGAGCAGGAAGGAGGCATTAGAGAGTAAAAGAAAAGGAAAGACACCTGCAGCATAGCTTCACTACTTGTGAAGCTCCCCCCTCTGCAGGTGGGAATCAGGGTCTTGAACCAGTTCCTTGAGCATTGCAACATGTGCACTCAACTAAGTTTGCCACCACCTGGCCCATATATTTTACTGTCTTTGAATATGTGTACTTACTATAGATTGTAGATTTAAAGTACTTATTATTGCATGTTTATTGTATTGTTTTTCAGCTTTTCTTTTGTTGCATAAAGGCAGGAAATTGGGAGGATAAGGAGAGAGAGAGAGGGAGAGAGACAGACAGACACTTGCAGCACTGCTTCACTGCTCATGAAGCTTTCTTCCTGCAGGTGGAGACTAAAGGCTTAAACCCAGTCCTTGCACTGCTTGTTATATTTCTTTTATTTTTAAATTTTATTATTTTTTATATTTATTTTCCCTTTTGTTGCCCTTGTTGTTTTTCATTGTTGTTGTAGTTATTGTTGTTATTGATGTCATTGTTGTTAGGACAGAGAGAAATGGAGAGAGAAGGTGAAGACAGAGAAGGGGAGAGAAAGAGAGACACCTGCAGACCTGCTTCACCGCCTGTGAAGCGACTCCCCTGCAGGTGGGGCGCTGGCGGCTCGAACCAGGATCCTTACACTGGTCCTTGCTCTTCGCGCCACATGCGCTTAACCCACTGGGCTACCGCCTGACTCCCCGCTTGTTATATTTCTTAACAGACATTTTGAGATTATCTTCTCACTTTTTTTCATTGCACTGGTACAAATTGACTTTACTACTACTTATTTCACTGATTAGTGGTGGGAACCTCTGTAGTCTACAAACTTATTTTACATGGATCAGTCATCATCTGAAATAGTAGCCTCACTTGGTTATTGAATAAAAGAAAATTATCACCCTTTTAGGCGTTCCAGAAGTCGAGAGAGAGAGAGAAGTAGAGATCGAAGGAGATCTCGAAGTCGAGACAGAAGACGCTCAAGAAGTAGAAGCCGTGGCCGACGATCTCGATCTTCAAGTCCTGGCAATAAAAGCAAGAAAACTGAAAATAGGTAATATTTTCACTGGGCCATGTCTGTCGTGTAGGCACTCTATTCCTGTGCTCTCTTTTTTAAAATACTGTAAAGAATTACTTAACGTGACTCCTTTGAACTGTTGGCTAAGTTTTGCTTTATTAGGTTATGAAACTTACATTGAATTGGAAAATGCTAGATTCTGTCAGTTTTAATACTAATGTGAAAATTCTGTTATTTAATAATCTGTTTATGGTCAAGAAAGAAGTATAGAAACTGTATTTTTATTTGAAACTTTTTTAATTTTAGAAATATTTATTTTTTTGTTGCCCTTGTTGTTTTATTTTAGTTGTTGTTGTTACTGATGTCTCCATTGTTGGATAGGACAGAGAGAAATGGAGAGAGGAGGGGAAGGCAGAGTGGGGTAGAGAAAGACAGACACCTGAAGACCTGCTTCACTGCTTGTGAAGTGACTCCCTACAGGTGGGGAGCTGGGGGCTTGAACCGGGATCCTTACGCGAAATTATTTTTTAAAAATATTTATGCTGACAGATAACTTAAAACTTATGATAAACATTACTGAATTGCCTTTTATACATGAGTTGACCTTATTTCATATGTACATATTTCTTCATTAGTGAGAGAAGAGGGAGAGAGAAAAAAATACAGACCATCACTCTGGCACATAGGAAACCTGGCATTGAATTTGGGACTTTATACTTGAGAGTCTGATGCTTTATTTATTTATTTATTTTTGATCTGAGTCCTTTTTTTTTTTTATTTAATTTTTATTTATTTATTTTTCCTTTTGTTGCCCTTTTTTTATTGTTGTAGTTATTGATGTCATCATTGTTAGATAGGAGAGACAGAAATGGAGAGAGGAGGGGAAGACGGGGAGAGAAAGATAGACACCTGCAGATGTGCTTCCCCACCTGTGAAGCGACTCTTGGGGGCTCGAACCGTGATGCTTAAGCCGGTCCTTGCGCTTTGCACCACATGTGCTTAATCTGCCTCACTATGACCGACTGACTGCCTGATTCTTTATTTCTTGTGCCACCTCCTGAGCCAAACTTTGTTAGCCAAAGTTAGTTGTACATGTCTCCTTAAGATAGCAGCATTGGGAGCTGGCGGTCTTTCTCTCCTCTCTGTCTTCCCCTCTTCTCTCCATTTCTCTTGGTCCTATCCAACAACAAGGGCAAGAAAATGGTAAAGATGGTCTCCGGGAGCAGTGGCTTCGTAGTGCTGATGATACCAAGCCGCAGCGATAACCCTGGAGGCAAAAAAAAAAAAGATGACAGTACTATTCAATTTAAGAGTGTTATTTGTGTATATTAGACATAGTTTTTTTTTTTTTTTTTTTCCTCCTCCAGGGTTATTGCTGGGCTCGGTGCCTGCACCATGAATCCACCGCTCCTGGAGGCCATTTTTTCCCCCCTTTTGTTGCCCTTGTTGTAGCTTCGTTGTGGTTATTATTATTGCCCTTGTTGACGCAATTCGTTGTTGGATAGGACAGAGAGAAATGGAGAGAGGAGGGGAAGACAGAAGGGGAGAGAAAGATAGACACCTGCAGACCTGCTTCACCGCCTGTGAAGCGACTCCCCTGCAGGTGGGGAGCTGGGGGCTCTAACCGGGATCCTTACACCGGTCCCTGTGCTTTGCGCCACATGCGCTTAACCCACTGCGCCACCGCCCGACCCCCTAGACATAGTGTTTTAAGGTTCTCATTGGTGTTTTGTTTTTTTGTATTTTGTCAACACTGTCATGACTTGTTTAAGGACTTACATACCTTTTCTACATAATCTCCATATTAGTCACAAATATTTTTTTAACATTTTTTTAATTTACTTATTTTCCCTTTTGTTGCCCTTTTTTATTTTTTATTTTCGTTGTAGTTATTATTGATACTGATGTTGTCAGTGTTAGATAGGACAGAGAGAAATGGAGAGAGGATGGGAAGACAGAGAAGGAGAAAGACACTTGCAGACCTACTTTACCTCTTGTGAAGTGACCCCCCTGCAGGTGGGGAGCCAGAGGCATGAACTAGGATTTTTACGCTGGTCCTTTTTTAATTTTACTCTTCATTGGCTAGATAGATCAACAAATCACTAGGGAAGATAGAGAGGGAAAGAGAAATAGAGGCAGCCACAGTCCTGCTTTACTGCTTGTGAAACTTTTATCTCTGTTGGTGGGGACCTACTCTGAAAATGTCCAAAAGTTCTAGTTTATCTGTTCATTTAACTCCTTCGTTTCTTTGTTGATTTTCTGCCTGGATGATCTGTCAAGTTGAGAGAGAGTGGGATGTTGAAGTCCCCTACTATTACTGTGTTGCTGTTAATATATTGCTGTAGGTCTTTCAGTAGATGTTTGGTAATCATTAAGACCTCTTGATTGATTGATCCTCTGAGCACTAAGTAATGCCCATCCCTATCTTTTTAAGTTTTATTTATTTTAAGGTTTATTATGTCAGATATGAGAATAGCTGTTCCTGCTCTTTCTTTGTGGTCCATTGGCTTGTATGGTAGTTTTCCATCCTTCCACTTTGAGTCTGTGTTTGTCTTGTTGAGTTAGGTGGGATTCCTGCAGACGACATATGGTTTTTTGTTTTTTTTTTAAGATTTTCTTTTTTATTCCCTTTTGTTGCCCTTGTTTTATTGTTGTAGTTATTATTGTTGTTGTTAATGATGTCATTGTTGTCGGATAAGACAGAGAGAAATGGAGAGAGGAGGGGAAGACAGAGAGGGGGAGAGAAAGATAAGACACCTGCAGACCTGCTTCACTGCCTGTGAAGTGACTCCTCTGCAGGTGGGGAGACCAGGGCTTGAACCGGAATCCTTACGACGGTCCTTGCACTTTGCGCCACATGTGCTTAACCCTCTGCACTACGGCGCGACTCCATGGGTTGTGTTTTTCTGATCCATCTCCCTACTCTGTGCATGTGCTAGTAATTAATTTGTATTTCTTTATAGTTTTCTGTCCTGGGACAGAGACTTGAGATTTATCTTTTCTCTTTTTACTAAACATTATTAGAAATTTCATCTGGGGATTTGGGTGGTAGTGAAGCACAAGGACAGGGTAAGGTTCCTGGTTCAAGCTCCCGGCTCCCCACCTTCAGGGTTGTCGCTTCACAAGCAGCGAAGCAGGTCAGCCGGTGTTTATCTTTCTCTCCCCCGTCTTCCCCTCTCTCTCCATTTTTCTCTGTCCTAACAATGATGACATCAATAACAATAAAAACTACAGCAATAAAAAAAAAAAAAAAAACAAGGGCAACAAAAGGAAAAATAAGTAAATATATAAAAAAGAAATTTCATCTGTGTTGCTTAAATATTTCATTTTGTCAGATTATATTTGTGGTGTAAGTATATTATAGTTTGTGTTTTGTTTGTTTATTTTTAAGAGCTCTGAGACAGAGAGACAGAAAGGGAAGACAGAGAAGGTTGCTTCACCACCTGTGAAGCAACTCCCCTACAAGTGGGGAGCGGGGGTCTCGAACCGGGATCCTTATACCCGTCCTTGTGCTTTGCGCCAAGTGCGTTTAACTGGCTGCACTACCGCCCAACTCCCTGTTGTAGTTATTGTTGCTCTTGATGTCATTGTTGTTGGATAGGACAGAGAGAAATGGAGAAAGGAGGGGAAGACAGAGATGGGGAGAGAAAGATAGACACCTGCAGACCTGCTTCACTGCCTGTGAAGTGACTCCCCTGCAGGTAGGTAGCTGGGTGCTCGAACTGGGATCCTTACTGTGGTCCTTGTGCTTTGTGCCACGTGCGCTTAACCCTCTGCGCTACCGCCGGACTCCCATATCTAAATTTCTTTTCCCCTACCCCATTCCCTTTCCGCCTTCTCCTTCCCTCACCCCTTTCTCCTTTCCCCCTTCCCCTTCCTCCTTCTTCTTCCCTTTTACCCTTCTCTTTCCTTCCTTCTCCTTCCATTTACTCTTTCCCCTCCCCTGCTCCCATCTCCTCCCCCTTCACCTTCAGCCTCCCCCCCTTTTTTTTCCTGAGCATGGTTTATTTATATCTTAATGGTGGTGCTTGGGATGGAACCTGAGTTCTTGTAGCCACAGGCATGAAATACTTCTGTAGAAACGTTATGCTATTTGAGTTGTATTTGCTAGTATTGTGTTAATTTGTATTTGTGGTCCATGAGGTAGGCAAATGTTTAGACAAAGCATGGACTCTCAAGTGAGAAGTCCTATGCATCACTCTGAAAAATATGTCACAAGTGTATTAAAATCAAGAGCTCGTGTTTGTAGGTCTGTCATTCAAGTTACTGCGCCACCACCTGGACCCACCAGAATGGTAAATTTCATAATTCAATAGCAATTATTCCCTCATTTTCTATTTTCTGGAGTGGATTGTATAGAATTGCTAGTAATTTATATCTTAAATTTGAGTAAAGTTAATTTTTTTATATTGTCTTTATTAATTTGATAGAGACAGCCAGGAAGTGAATGGGAAGGGGTAATAGAGAGGGTAAGAAACAGAGAGACACCTGCATCCCTGCTTCACCACTTGTGAAGCTTTCCCCCTGCAGGTGGGGACTGGGCCTTTAACCTGGGTCCTTTTGCATGCATTGTAACATGTGCACTCAACCTTAGGTGTGCCACCACTCAGCCCTATAAAGTTTAATTTTAATGTACTTTCCCTGCACAATGATTAGTACTTTCTTGAGAGCTTTAGAAAATCAGATTTAGGGATAACATTCTACATTCAAAGGATTACTAATTTTTCAAAATATATTCTGTGTTGTCAATCAAATTTAATGTCCAGAGATCTCAAACATTGAAGTCTTGCATTTAAATTAAAAAATAAAATATTCTGAGTGTATAAATGAATAGATATATTTGCATTAAAGTATCTTGAAAAATGTTTTTTTCCCAGGGCATAGTTCAGCTCTGGCTTATGGTGGTATTGGGGCTTGAACCTGGTATCCTCAGTGCCTTGGGCTTGAGAGGGATTTGCATAACCATTATGCTAAGTCCTCAGCTCTAAATCTAATTTTTATTGATTGGATAGAGACAGAAAAATTCAGACGGGAGGGGGAGATAGAGAGATATCTACAGCACTGTTCAACACTTTTGAAGCTTTGACCTTGCAGGTGGGGATCCAGGGTTTTGAACATGGGTCCTTGTGCACTGCAATGTGTGTCCAACTGGGTGTTCCACTGCCTAACTCCCATGCATCTCCCTCTTTTTAAAAATTACTATATTTATTTATTGGATAGAGATCATCAGAAGTTGAGAGAGAAGAGGGAGATAGAAAGGGGCAAAGAGCGGGAGAGACACCAGCAGCATTGCTTCACCACTCATAGAGCTACCCTCTCTGTAGGTGGGGACTGGGGGCTTGAACCTGGGTCCTTGTGCTTTGCAATATGTACAGTCAACCAGCTGTGCCACCACCCAACTCCATTTTCTAAACGCATTGTTATGAGAGGGAAGATCATGAATTATAAAGATGTACATACATTTTTATTTATTATAAGATTTTATATTATATGCTTATTGGCACTAAAATATTACCCGTACAGATAATCTTTTAGAATATTAAGAACTTGGTATGTTTCTTCATTTACTAAACTTCTCACTTAAATATTGTGAATGTTTGTATATATGTCCAACTTGCTATGGATGTATTTCAGTATATTTAGTAGTAGTTGTGACTGATGCCTTAAGATTAATTTTTTCATTATATTTAAATGCTTTTATTAATGGAATATAAAACTGCAGTTGAGTTATAGAAATATCTTACTTTAAAATAAATTGCAAATCTATGAAAATGTTTTGAAGTGAATGTTACCAAGCACAATAGTTGACCTCTTTTTCTTTCTTTTTTAGAAGGTCTAGATCCAAAGAGAAAACAGATAGTGGGGAAAGTTCTAAAGAGAAGAAAAAAGACAAAGATGACAAGGAAGATGAAAAAGAAAAAGATGCTGGCGTATGTTTCCTGTCTTAGAAATATTATTTAAAAAAATTTTTTTTTATTATCTTTATTTATTGGACAGAGATAGCCAGAGATCGTGAGGGTTGGGGGAGATAGAGAGGGAAAAAGACAGACAGACACCTGCAGACCTGCTTCACCGCTCGTGAAGCTCTCCTCTTGCAGGTGGGACCAGGGGCTTGAAACTGGGTCCTTGCACACATTTCAGCTTAACCAGGTGTGCTGCCACCTGTCCCCGAAATATTATTTCTAAGAAATAATATCAGACTTACTTCTACAATGACATTGTTATTTGTGTTTGTGCTATATATTTCATTTTTTAAATAAATGACCTAAGATATATAAGGTGATAGCTAAAATAATTGCTGTCCCTATGAAGAAATTTTTTTTTCCCAATAATAAATAATTTTTTTAAAGTTGCGTATCAGGGCACCAGGAGATGGCTCCGTGGGTAAAGTATGTGCTTTGTCATGTGTGAGTCCCTAACTTCTGTCCCTGTCTTCACATGGAAACAGTGTGGATAATAACAAGGAAGCTCCAGGCATGTTAGACATTGCTTTAAAAAAAATTCTTTTATATTTATTGGATAGAGATAGCCAGAATCTAAGAGGTTAGGGAAAAATGGAGAGGAAGAGAGAGATACCTGTAGCATTGCTTCACCTGTCACGTGACCATTATGCTATCTACTTCTGCCATGTACATATTTCTTTAAATGAGATAATTTATAGCATTTAAGTTTGTCATTCAAGGCACCAGATTTAGTTTCCCAGATAGGACATGTGTCTTCCATTGCAAATGGTCCAGGTTTAAGCCCTTGCACCACAGTGGCACGGGGAAACTCCAGTGCTATATAGATTGTGTATCTAATTTTTTTTTTTTTAAGATGATGTTTATTAATGAGAAGGATAGGGGAGGAAAAGAACCAGACATCACCCTGGTACATGTGCTGCTGGGGCTTGAATGCAGGACCTCATGCTTGAGAATTCAGTGCTTTATCCACTCAGCCATCTCCCATACCACAATTATGTATCTTTTTATATATATATATATATTTTAATATTTATTTTATTTATTCCCTTTTGTTGCCCTTGTTGTTTTATTGTTGTAGTTATTATTTTTGTTGTTGTTGTTAGATAGGACAGAGAAATGGAGAGAGGAGGGGAAGACAGAGAGGAGGAGAGAAAGATAGACACCTGCAGACCTGCTTCACCTCCTGTGAAGCGACTCCCCTGCAGGTGGGGAGCTGGGGTTCGAACCGGGATCCTTATGCTGGTCCTTGTGCTTTGCGCCACCTGCACTTAACCGGCTGCGCTACAGCCCAACTCCCCTTTTTATATTTCTTAATGAATAAAGCTTCCTGGTGGTGGTACAGGCATGCCTGCATGAAGACCTAGCACTGCAATAGAAAACAGTTAGCTTTTTATTTCTAGTTTGTTTTTTGGAGGAACATAATTTTTTTCCTTTTTATATCTATTTATTTATTTTTAATATTTATTTTTCTTTGTTTTATATTATTGTTGTAGTTATTATTATTGATGTCGTCATTGTTGGATAGGACAGAGAGAAATAGAGGAGGGGAAGATACCTGCAGGGGAGTCGCTTCACAGGCAGTGAAGGAGAGAAAGATAGACACCTGCAGACCTCCTTCAGGTGGGGAGCCAGGGACTTGAACCGGGATCCTGCCGATCCTTGTGCTTTGTGCCACGTGCACTTAACCTGCTGTGCTACCACCGACCCCCTATTTATTTATTTGGTTAGAGACAGCTAGAAATTGTAAGGGGAAGAGGGAGAGAGAAGGCAGAGGTAGATAGCATAATAGTTATGCAAGCTGTCATGCCTGAGGTTCCAAAGTCCCAGTTTCAATTCCCCACACCACCATAAGCTAGACCTGATCAGTGCTCTGGTTAAAAAAAGAGAGAGAGAGAGAGACCTGCATCATGCCTTCACCACTTACTTTACCTGCAGGTGAGGACTAGGGACCTGAGCCTGCCTCCTTGCACATTGCTATATGTGTGGTCAACCTGGTGCACCATCATCCCTCCCTCCCTTCCTTCTTTCCTTCCCCCCTTTCATTTTTTTTTAAAGATTTTATTTATTTTATTAATGAGAAAGATAGAAGGAGAGAGAGAGAGCCGGACATCACTCTGGTACATGTGCTGCAGGGATTGAACTCAGGAACTCATGCTTGCGAGTCTAGTTCCTTAGCCACTGCGCCACCTCCCGGACCACCCCCCTTTCATTTCTTTCTAATTTTTTTAGCTAGGCCAGAGAGAAATTGAGGGAGGATGGGGAGATAGGAAGAGAAATACAGATATCTGTAGTTCTGCTTTTTTTTTTTTTTTAAATGAAATGTCTCTTCTGCATGGGTGTAGTGGGGCCTCAAATCTGGGTCCTGGCGATTGGCAATTTATGCACTTAACCATGTGCACCACTGCCCAGCCCCCTGGAGGAACTTTTTTTTTTCCTCTCAAATATTTTTTTAAAAATTTTATTTATTTTCCCTTTTGTTGCCGTTGTCTTTTTATTGTTGTTATAGTTATTATTGTTGTTGTCGTTGTTAGGACAGAGAGAAATGGAGAGAGGTGGGAAGACAGAGAAGGGGAGAGAAAGATAAGACACTTGCAGACCTGCTTCACTGCCTATGAAGCGACTCCCTTGCAGGTGGGGAGCTGGGGGCTTGAACCGGGATCCTTATGCCAGTCCTTGCGCTTTGCACCACATGTGCTTAACCTGCTATGCTACTGCCCCACTCCCCAAAGATTTTATTTGTTTATTAATGAGAAAGACAGGAGAAGAGAAAGGACCAGACATCACTCTGGTATATGTGCAGCCAAGGCTTGAACTCAGGACCTCATGCTTGAGTGTCCAATACTTTATCCAATGTGCCACCTCTTCAACCACTCTGGAGGAACTTTTTAAAAAATAGTTTATTGGTTTTTACTCATCAGATGTGTGAAACACTAAATCTGTCCTAAATTTAAGATTTCATGTATGTACTAATCATCCTTTATAATTTGGAGACTTATATATGGAATAAAATATATAAAAAACTATATAAATATATATTTTTAAATATATATATATATATATATATAAACTTATATATGGAATAAAAATGCTCATCCTCTCTCTTTTTTCCACAAGAACTTTGACCAGAATAAGCTGGAGGAAGAAATGAGAAAACGAAAAGAAAGAGTTGAAAAATGGCGAGAAGAGCAACGTAAAAAGGCCATGGAAAACATAGGAGAACTAAAAAAGGAAATTGAAGAGATGAAACAAGGGAAAAAATGGAGTTTAGAAGATGATGATGGTATATTTATGTTGAATACTAATAACCTGTGTAACAATTCATTTAAAACATTCAGGAATGATGAGTGAAATTTCTTTTATTCAAGATTATAAGATTACTGTGTATGCTTCCACACCCACCAACAGAGTTCTGTATCACCACCATCCCACTTCCCTAAGATAATCACTATAGAGAGCTCTGCCATGGCTCAGTGGGTTAAGCACACATGGTGTGAACCACGGGGAGCTGTGTAAGGATTCCAGTTTGAACCTCCGGCTCCCTACCTGCAGGGGGACTGCTTCACAGGCAGTGAAGCAGATCTACAGATGTCTTATCTTTCTCTTCCCTTTCTGTCTTCCCCATATCTCTTGATTTCTCTCTGTCCTATTCTGTCCAATGACAGCTGTAACAACAGTAATAATAACAGCAACAACAAACAAGGGCAAAAAAAGGGGGAAATTGCCTCTAGGAACAGTGGATTTCAGGTGCAGATACTGAGCCTCAGCGATTACCCTGGAGCAAAAATAAATTTTAAAAAATTAAAAAAAGATAATCACTATAGTTCTAGAACAGCTTTTTTTCCCCACCCCACCCCCCCAAGCACTGCTCAACTCTGGTTCATAGTGGTGTGGGGGATTGCATAACCATTATGCTATCTACCTCTGCCTGATTAAGGATATTTCTTTCTTTTTGTTTTCTTCAATTTTTTAATTTATTTTCCCTTTTGTGGCCCTTGTTTTTTTGTTTTGGTTATTGTTGTTGATGTTGTCATTGTTGGATAGGAAATTGAGAAAGGGAGAGAAGGAGAAGACAGAGGGGGAGAGAGACACCTGTAGATCTGCTTCACCATCTGTGAAGCAACTCCCCTGAAAGTGGGGAGCCGGGACTCGAACTGGGATCCTTAGGCAGGTCCTTGCGTTTTGTGCCACTTGCCCGTAACCCACTGCGGTACTGCTCAACTCCTAGTTTTATTTATTTTTATAAGTGTTACTGTAAAAATTAAAATATATATATATATATATATATATATATATATATATATTCATTAGCAGGTGGGATAGATAGCATAATGGTTATCAAAAGATTCATGCCTGAGGCTCTCCATCCTTCATAAGCTGAAACTGAGAAGTGCTCTGTTAAAAAAAAGAAAACAGGGGATATGGGGTGGTGGGGGAGAGGAGGGTGGTGCACCATGTTGAGCATAAGTTCTGGGGCTTGATCCCCCACTCCCCAGCTCCAGAGGGTTTCTTCATAAGTGGTGGAGCACATCTGCTGGTGTTTCTCCTTCCCTGTCCTTTTATCTTCTCTCCTCTAAATTTCTCTTTATCCTATATAATAAAATAAAAGGGGAGAAGTAAGGAAGAAATCACTGCCTGTAATTTTGGATTCATACTGCTGCAGTGAGCCCCAGCTGTAATCATGGTGGCGAAAAAAAAAAGTGAAAAGAGGGAAGAGGAGAAAACCAAAACATTAATCTGGTATTTGCAGTTCTGAGGATTGATTTCAGTACCTCATACTTTAGGGTATAGTGCTTTTATCTACTGAGTCGCCTTGCAGGCAGCTGTAGTTGTAAAATTCAATGTAGGATATGCATTTAAAAAAAAGATTTTATTTACTTATTAATGAGAAAGATGGAACCAGACATCATTCTGGTGGTGCATGTGCTACTGGGGACCAGACTCAGGACCTCATACTTGAGAGTCCAAAATTTTATCCGCTGAGTCAAGTACTGGGCCATTAGGATATGTATTTTTTGATACTTTCTTTATTGGATAGAAACAAATTAAGAAGGAAAGGCATAATAGTGAGTGAGAATGAGAGACACCTGTAGCACTGTTTCACTGAACCTGAACGGCTTCCCCTGATGGTAATGTGTTCTACTGAGTGTGCCATCACCAGGCCTCTTTGGGATATCTTATTCAGTGTCTTGTGGTTCTCTATTTTAAGGGTATATTATCACTTTACTATTTATTATTATTAAAAACTAATACATGCATGATGTTAAAACTTAAAATTGTGAGCATTTATGGGCCTGGACTAATTTTGAAAGGCAGATGTCTGGGTAATGAAATAAACATTAGGAATGTAAAATGTTGAATTAGTGGGGTGCCGGGCTAGCGTAGGGGTGCCTCTTCCTGGGCGCGTACTCTATTCGAGAGAACTCGACCTGAGCCTGCCTGGGCTGCTACTCACTCAGCGACCGGAGGGAGATGACTCATGAACCAAGCTTGTGGTGGGGCAGTGCAATTCTTTATTGATCAGAAAGCCAAGGCTTTTAAAGGGCATACCCGGAAGTGGTAAGTTGGAAACAGAAATGACTAGGAAAGGGGTGGAGTAAGGCAAAAGGGGCTGGAAAGGTAGGAACTTTCTTAGCAACTGTTGCGAGGGTTTTAACTGGTAGGATTAATAAGACCCTGCAGGCAGGAGGGTCTTGAGGCTAAAAAGAAGATAGATCAAAGGAATGGAATAGGTGGGGATCTTTCAGGCAAAACAGTGATAATGTAGATAGGCCATAGTATCAGGAATGCAGGGTGGATCAGGGGGAGCTGGCTTAATGTTTTAAGGAATGCCAGGCTCCTGGAGGCAAAAAAATGCAGGGTGCTTTGTGAGGCTCCTCACAATTTCCCGACATCGCCCCCTTTCTTTTTATCTAATGGCCATAGTATCAGGAATGTGGGGTGCTTTGTGAGGCAGGCAGTCTGATAAGATGGGCAAACCTTTGGGGTTACTCCTGTCCCTCCTTGCTTAGCCTCTCAGTAGAGAGCGAGACTGACAGGATAGACACACTCCTCAGGTCAAACCCTGCCAGGCTCTACCACATCCTCAGTTTCCTGACATTGGGGTGTGAGGTATTTCCATTTGAAATACATTTACATAGAAGTTGTATTATGATCTTATAGATGATGAAGATGATCCTGCAGAAGCAGAAAAGGAAGGAAGTGAAATGGAGGGTGAAGAGTTAGATCCATTAGATGCTTACATGGAAGAAGTGAAAGAAGAAGTAAAAAAGTTTAATATGAGAAGTGTCAAAGGTGGTGGTGGAAATGAAAAGGTATGTACTTTCATTTTCAAAAATTTTGTATTTCTAGGGATCAGAGGTGGTTTAATGGGTAGAGTTCATGGCTTAGCATATATAAGGCTACCAGTTTGTTCCCTGGCATCACAATTGGTGGAGTAATGCTCTTGATTTTTCTCTCATTAAAAAAAAAAGGGGGGGTCGTTAGACTTAGTACCTCCAAGGCCCTATGTGGAGTCCTGACATCCCATGTTAACATTTTTTGCACCAGTGGGATGAATGATGGAGCAGTATTGTTATGTCTTTATTTCTACCTCTACCTGCAATGAAGAGTGAGAAGACCAGTTTGAGAGCTTGGAATCATGCATGAGCAGGACCCTGATGCTATAAAATAAATAAATATATTTTGAATGGAATAATTTGATGTTATTGTTGCATTGACTCACTGTTGATTTGAATGACTATAGCACTTCATTATTTTATTTTGCTCCCCTATTTTAGGTGTTAAAGTACCATAAACATTAGTGAGTTTTCTTTTCATTTTTTATTTATTCCCTTTTGTTGCCCTTGTTTTTTTATTGTTTTAGTTATTGTTGTTATTGATGTCCTCCTTGTTGGATAGGACAGAGAGAAATGGAAAGGGGGGAGACGGGGGAGAGAAAGATAGACATCTACAGACCTGCTTTACTGCTTGTGAAGCGACTCCCCCGCAGGTAGGAAGCCGGGGGCTCAAACCGGGATCCTTACGCCGGTCCTTGAGCTTTAGCGCCACCTGCGCTTAACCTCTGCGCTACCGCCCAACTCCCCATTAGTGAGTTTTAACTCCAGATAGTCTTTAAAGATTTTTTTTCCTCCAGGGTTATCCCTGGGGCTCAGTGCCAACACTAATCCACTGCTCACAGTGTCCATTTTTACCTTTTTTCCATTTCATTAGATAGGACAGAGAGAAATAGAGAGATGAGGGGAAGTAGTTAAGGAAGAGAGACATTTGCAGAACTGCTTTGAAGCTCCTGAAGCATCCCTACTGCAAAGTGAGTAGCAGGGTCTCAGACCCAGATGTACTAGTGCCCAGCCCCTCAAGAGTCATTCTAGCTCAGCGAGTTAAGGAAAAGCTCACATGTTGGGGGGTGGTAGCATATTGGTTATGCATAGAGACTCTTCATGCCTGAGGCTCTGTGAAATCCCTGGTTCAGTCCTCCATACCATAATAAGCTAGTGCTTTGCAGTGCTCTGTTTTTGTATCTTTCTCTGTCTCTCTTAAAAAAAAAAAAAAAATCACATGGTGCAAAGTGCAAGGATTGGCATAAGGATACCAGTTCAAGCCCTCAGCTCCCCACCTGCAGGGAGGTCGCTTCATAAGCAGGTCTGCAGATGTCTTTCTTTTTCTCCCATCTCTCTGTCTTCCCCTCCACTCTCAATTTCTCTCTGTCTTATACAGCATTAGTATCTTTTTTTTTTAATTTACTCCCTTTTATTGCCCTTCTTGTTTTATTGTTATTGATGTCATTGTTGGAAAGGACAGAGAGAAATGGAGAGAGGAGTGGAAGACCTGATTTACCACTTGTGAAGCGACTCCCCTGTAGGTGGGGAGCTGGGGGCTTGAACTGGGATCCTTACACTGGTCCTTGGAGTTGGTGCCACCTGAGCATAACCCGCTGCACTATTGCCTGACTCCACCATGTAGCATCTTTGTTTGAAGATTTATTACATATGAAAGAGCAAATTTCATATTAGAGAGAAGCTACTCGTAGCACTGGGGATCAAACCAGAGTCTCATACTTAGAAGTCCCTTGCTGTAGCAGTTGAACTGTTTTGCTGACCCCCTTGTCTTTTTCAGTTATAGCATTAATTGCCTTCTGAAAAAATAATAATCCTCTATAAAATAAATAACTATAGATTACTATATTTGTTTATTGATTTACCCCAGCCTTTCAGAACAGTACCTGGTTTGCTAAAAGAGTGCAAAGTACCATTTACTGTTATCTTAGAAATTAATTGTATTACTTTTTTTTCTCTCCAGGCTTATTGCTGGGCTTAGTGTCCTGCACCATGAGTCCACTGCTCCTAGAGGCCTTTTTTCTCCCCCCCTTTTTGTTGCCCTTGTTGTTGTAGCCTTATTGTGGTTATTATTATTGTTGTTGATGTCGTTCATTGTTGATAGGACAAAAAGGAATGGAGAGAGGAGGGGAAGACGGGTAGAGAAAGATAGACACCTACAGACCTGCTTCACCACTTGTGAAGTGACTCCCCTTGAGGAGGGGAGCTGGGGGCTCAAACCAGGATCCTTTCTCCGGTCATTGCGCTTTGGGCCACGTGCGCTTAACCCGCTGTGCTACCACACGACCCCCCCCCCCCTTTAAAAAATATTTATTTCCTTTTGTTGCCCTTGTTGCTGTTGTAGTTATTATTGTTATCGATGTCGTTGTTGTTGTATAGGACAGAGAAATGGAAAGAGGAGGGGGAGAGAAAGAGAGACACCTTCAGACCTGTTTCACTGCCTGTGAAGTGACTCCCCTGCAGGTGGGGACCCGTGGGCTCGAACCCAGGTGCTTGCGCCAGTCCTTGCACTTAGCGCCACCTGCGCTTAATTCACTGCGCCACCACCCGACTCCCAAATTCTGTTACTTAATATTACTTATATACTGCAAACTATATTACAAAATAATAATACTATTATTATTAAATAATACTATTTAATTACTATTTATGCAAATAATACTATTTTTCAGCAGTGATACAATTCGGGAGAAAATTGTTACTAATCTAATTGTCACCAACAACTAATACTAAACTAATAAATTATGACAGCATTTATTTATGTTTTTACAGTCTTCAGTTGTACTTCATTCTTTAACTTTTTTTTTTAGAAGTCTGGGCCAACGGTAACGAAAGTTGTTACTGTTGTGACAACGAAGAAAGCAGTAATAGATTCTGATAAGAAGAAAGGTGAGCTGATGGAGAATGATCAGGATGCCATGGAGGTAAGTCTTCATTACTTTTGACTTGTTCATCATATTCTACAAGTATTTATTTTATTATTCATTTTATTTATTTTACCAAAGCATGGATCAATTCTGATTTATGGTAGTGACGGGAATTGAATCTGGTACCTTTGGTGCCTTAGGCATAAGTCTTTTTTGTTTAACCGTAAGCCAGAGTTTAATAATGCTCTGGGGGGAAAAAAAAAGAGAAAAAGGAATAGTTATTCTGAAGAATATGGTAGGGTGAGGGTAGATAGCATAATTTAGGTTATGTAAAAATGACTCATGCCTTAGACTCCTAAGTCCCAGGTTCAATCCCCTGCTCCAGAAGTGAATAAAAAAACTTAAATCGAAAAATTGAGAAGGTCAAATAATAAAAGCCAATGAATATGCTCAGGAGGTGGTGCAGTGGGTAAAATGTTGGACTCTCATGTACGAAATCCCAGCTTCTGAGTATGATTCCTGGCACTGTGTGTGCCAGAATGATGCTCTGGTTCTATCTCATTAATAAATAAATAAAGGTTTTTTTTTTTTTTTTTTTTTTTTTTTTGGTCTTGTTTTGTTTCTAGGGTTATTTCTGTAGCTTGCTGTCGGCACTGAATCCAGTGCTTCTGGCAGCCACTTTTTCATTTTATTAGACAGTACAGATGGAGAGAGGGGAGAAAGAGAAAGAGTAATACCTGCAGACCTCCTTCACTCACTGCTTGTGAAGTGTCCCCTCTGCAGGTGGAGAGTGGGGATGGAACCCAGATCCTAGTGATGATCCTTGTGCTTAGTACTATGTGTGTTTAACAGGGTGTGCCCTGCCCCACGGCTATTATTTTCTATAAGAAGAGAATAGCAATGAATTTGTCTTAACTTCTTCTCTTTTCTTTTTTTTTTTTTAATATAAAGTATTCTTCAGAGGAAGAAGAAGTCGATCTCCAGACAGCCCTTACAGGCTATCAGACAAAACAAAGAAAGCTTTTAGAACCAGTAGATCATGGAAAAATCGAGTATGAGCCCTTCAGAAAAAACTTTTACGTTGAAGTTCCAGAACTAGCAAAAATGTCCCAAGAGGGTAAAACTCTTTTATTAATTTATTGACTGTTGTGGACAAAAAGGAGGGTATAATTCAGTTTGCCTGTGATGAATGTGCATAGACCTATGAGCTGGTGGATACAGAGGAAGGATTTGCATGTTTGATTTGAAGAATTGAGAAAGGAAATTAGAAGGCAAAAAGTCACTGTTGATAGGAACATTGTCTACAAAGCTAGTTGGCATTCAGAAATCATTGCATTTTTGGAATTATTGGGAAAATAAAATTGACTCATCTCATTAAAATCTTTGGAGCTGAGAATAATCTTCAAGTAATGTTACCAAATAATACATCACTACCCATTTCTTGGGAGTTAAATGTTAAGAAGTGATGTGAATCTGGTTAGTACTGGTTGAAGAAAGATAATCTGGGTACCTGTTGATTGAAGGTCAAGTGGTTTTATTCTTTGCCCAGCATTGTTTTGTTGTTTTTATAGTTTAAGACAGACTACCAGCTAAACTATATCAGTATTTGTTTTAGTTGGTTGCAAAACTAATTAGTGCTCTTTTTCTTTTCATTTATTTAAAAAAACTTTTTGTGCCTCAGGCATGAGAGTCTCTTTGCATAACCATTATGCTGTTTTCCCAGCTGTTTTTAAAAAAATTTAAAGCTTTTATTTTATTTTTATTATCTTTATTTATTGGATAGAGACAGCCAGAAATCAAGAGGGGTGGGAGAGACACATACCTGCAGTCCTGCTTCGCCACTTGCAAAACTTTTCCCCCTGCAGGTGGGGATTGGGGCCTTGAACTTGAGTCTTTGTGATTTGTAACATGTACGCTCAACCAGGTATGCCACCGCTTGGCCCCTATTTTTATTTACTTTTTATAAAGAATTTATTTATTTACTCATGAGAAAGATAAGACAGAGAGAACCAGACACCACTCTGGCATATGTGCTGCCAGGGATTGAACTTGATAACCTCATGTTTTAAAATCTAGTGTTTTATCCACTGTGCCACCTTCTGGACCACTCTCTATAGCTGTTCAATGCTTTGTGCTGGAAATATATTTTTTTTTATTTTTATTTTTTTTTATTTAAGAAAGGATTAATTAACAAAACCATAGGGTAGGAGGGGTACAACTCCACACAATTCCCACCACCCAATCTCCAGGAAATATTTTTATTAAAGGTTATGGATGTATTTAGGAACAGAAACATCAGAGTTGGATGGAGTGTTTGCTTGATCTCAAGAAATGTGAAAAGCCTGATTCTGTGTTGTATGCAATGTAGGAAATGTATTTAGCTAAAGATAGGAAAAGGATGCGTTCTCTAGTCAAAGTATGAGTTTGACTCAAAGAAAACCCTAGAAGTACGTTTGATAACACATACAAAGAACTGTAGATTTTTCATCTTAATCACACCTAATTGAAAAGTAAAAATCACCAATAACAGAAAAATATTTAAGACTTTCTAATCTGGGTTTTGTCTTGTAGAGGTGAATGTATTTCGATTAGAAATGGAGGGCATTACTGTCAAAGGAAAAGGTTGTCCCAAACCAATTAAATCTTGGGTCCAGTGTGGAATTTCTATGAAGATCTTAAATTCTCTCAAAAAGTAAGTGGTTACTGGTTGTTTATATTTCCCAATGTCTTACTGGTTAAAGTAACTATTTCATCTCAGTTTTTCCCTTAGTAATATTTTTATTATAATAGAAAAATTTCCTCACAGGGTCAGGTGGTGGCACACAATTTTTAATGCACAAGGATCAAGGATTCAGCACTACCTGCAGGGGGAAAGCTTTTGAAGTGGTGAAGCAGTGCTTACAAGTGTCTCTTTATCTTTTTTCCTATCTTTCCATTCCCTTTCAATTTCTGTCTCTGTCCAGTAAATAAGTAAAGATAGAAAAGCAAGGGGGTCAGGCGGTAGCGCACTGGGTTAAACACAGGAGGCACAAACGCAAGGACCAGCATAAGGATCCCGGTTTGAGCCCCCGGCTCCCCACCTGCAGGGGAATCGCTTCACAGGCGGTGGAGCAGGTCTGCAGGTGTCTGTCTTTCTCTCCCTCCTCTTGTCTTCCCCTCCTCTCCATTTCTCTCTGTCCTATCCAACAACGAACGACATCAACAACAGCAATAATAACCATAACTAGGCTACAAAAACAAGGGCAACCAAAGGGAGAAAACAAATGGCCTCTAGGAGCAAGTGGATTCATGGTGCAGGCACTGAGCCCCAGCAACAACCCTGGAGGCAAAAAAAAAAAAAGAAAAGAAAAACTTCCACTTTTTTTTTTTTTGCCTCCTGGTTATCATTAGGGCTTGGTGCCTGCACTACAAATTCACTGCTCCTGGAAGCCATTTTTTTCATTTTTTTTTTTGTTGCCCTTGTTACTATTATTGGATCAGATAGAGAAATCAAGATAGGAGGAGAATACAAAGAAGAGGGAGAAAGACACCTGCAGCCCCTTCCACTCTGTTTTTAAAAATATTTATTTAGGGGGTCAGGTAGTAGCACATTGTGTAAAGTGCAAGCACTAAAGTAAGGATTTTGGAGTCCTTGCTCCCCACCACGGGGGTGGAGGGAAGATCGCTTCACAGGTGGTAAATTAGGTCTACAGGTGTCTGTCTCCCCCTCCTCTCTTGATTTCTCTCTGTCCTATCCATCAACTACAAAAGCAATGACAACAACAATGTTAACCACAAGGCCAACAAAATGGGAAAAATGGCCTCCAGGAGCAGTAGATTCGTAGTGTAGGCACCGAGCCCTTGCAATAACCCTGGAAGCAAAAAAAAAACAAAAAAAAAAAAAAAAAGAAAAATATGTTTATGACAGAAGGACAGGGATAAAACAAAAGAGGTCAAAGCATTGCTTAGCTGTGGCCTGTGTGGTGCCAGAGATAAAGATTGGGGCCTTTAGGTGCTCAAGTCCTGTGTTTCACCACTTAATATTTTCCTGGCTTGTTCACCATTACTTATTTATTTATGTGCATCTGTGTCTTATGTATGTGTGATTTCCCTGCTCCAGACCTCTGACATTTAAAGATACATTAAGTGGCAGATAAAGCTTTTCCATTATATAGTACCTCCACATGAACCACACACACAATAATGCAGGCTCTGTATTTAGTGAGCTATTTCTCTTGTTCTGCCCCTAATATAGTTTAGGACTTTAATTATATTTAATGAATACTGAAATTATTGCTTTACTTTAATTTTAGTTTTTTTTTTTTTTTAACACCAGAGCATTACTCAGCTCAGGCATATGGTAATATTGAGGCAGGGGATGGAGTGGGACGGGGGAGATAGATAGTATAATGGTTATGCAAAGAGACTCATACCTGAGCCTCTAAAGTCCCAGGTTCAATCCTCTGCACCATGGTAAACGAGAGCTGAGCAGTGCTCTGGTAAAAATAGAATCATAAAGATTAACTTAGCATGATGTTTGATGTTTTCTTTTCTTTTTTTAATCTTTATTTGCTGGATAGAGACATAGAGACAGTCAGAAATTAAGAGGGAAGGGGGTAATAGAGAGGGGGAGAGAGAGACACACACCTGCAGCACTGTTTTACCACTTGTGAAGCTTTCCCCCTGCAGGTGGGGGCCAGGGACTGGAACCTTGGTCCTTGTGCACTGTAATGTGCACTCAACCAGGTGCACCACCACCTGGCCCCTTGATGTTTTCTTTTTATTTAAACTCTTTTATATATTTATTTGTTTGTTTTGGCTAGAGACAAATTGAGCGTGAAGAAGGTAATAAGACACCTGGGGCGGGGGATAAAAAAAAAGAAAGAAAGACACCTGCTGTACTACTTCTGCTTGTAAAGCGACCCACTGCAGATGGGAACCAAGCACAATAACAAAGGCCCTCAACGGGGTGCCCTGCCAAGACCCATTCATGTGTTTGGAAGGTTCATCTGTGTCACAGAATGTTATAATACTACTTCTTCTTTTTTTTTTTTTTTAAGATTTTATTTATTGTTGAGAAACATAGGAGGAGAGAAATAGAGCCAAACATCCTTCTGGTAAATGTGCTGCCGGGCATTGAACTCAGGACCTCATGCTTGAGAGTCCAATGCTTTATCCACTGCTCCACCTCCTGGACCACAGAATGTTATAATATTTCATTCCTTTTTGCCAAATTCATTATTTGGATATGCAACATTTTGAAATACCTTATTTTCATGAGACTGAGAGGCTTAGATACTGGTTTTTTGTTTTTTTTTGCCTCCAGGGTTGTCACTGGGGCTTAGTGCCTGCACTAAAAATCCACTGCTCCTGGAGATCATTTTTCCTTTTGTTGCCCTTGTTGTTATTATTGCTGTTGTTATTATTACTGTCGTTTTTTAGATAAGACAGAGAGAAATTGAGAGAGGTTGGGGGGAGAGAAAGACACCTGCAGAACTGTTTTACCTCCTATGAACTACCACCCTCCCTGCAGTTGGGGAGCTGGGGCGGGGTTCTAGTTAGGATCCTTGACCGGGCCTTCGGTGTTGTGCCATGAGCGCTTAACCCGCTGTGTTACTGCCTTGACCCCCTCCTTTTATTTTTTATTCTTAGCAGAGCACTATTTGCTCTAGCTTGTGGTGCTGGACATTGAACCTTGGGGCTTCAGTGTGTGTGTGTGTGTGTGTGTGTGTGTGTGTGTGTGTGTGTGTAAGTAATATATTTTTTGGCATAACCACTTTAAATGCCTCACCAGAGATTTCGGTTCTTTCATTTTCTCTTTAAGGCACGGATATGAAAAGCCCACACCAATCCAAACTCAAGCAATCCCTGCTATAATGTCTGGACGAGATTTGATTGGTATTGCCAAGACAGGAAGTGGAAAAACTATTGCTTTTCTGTTGCCTATGTTTAGACACATCATGGATCAGAGATCATTAGAAGAAGGAGAGGGGCCTATAGGTAATACTTTTTTCATTAAAATATGTTGTCAAATTTGTCTTAGAGACTTGATACTCTGCAGTATTCTCAAGTTTGACAATAAATATATTGTTACATACATTTCCTTTGTAAATTTGCAACTTTGTGGTTGATTTCACCTTATCAGGAGGTGGTGTAAGAATTTTTAAAGCTGTGGAGTGTCATTTCAGAAGCAGAAAAAAGCATCTTTGGCACACACAGATAGTAACTCTGACATGCTAGGTAGATCCTTTGTCCATCTGTTTGTTTATGTATATTGAGGCTTGTTTTTAACCGATTGGCACACGATCTTGAAGCTTTACATAAAATACTATAGTGAAATGTATTTTCCACTTTTTTGGCCTTTAGAAGGTTATGGTGCTGGCATTTGGTTTTTTTTTTTACATATTTTATTTACTTATTAATTAGAAAGGTAGGAGGAGAGAGAGAAAGAACCAGACATCACTCTGGTACATGTGCTGCCGGAGATTGAACTCAGGACCTCATGCGTTAGAGTCCGATGCTTAATCTACTGCGCTACCTCCCAGACCACGATGCTAGTATTTCTTTAAGCACTAAGTCTTTAGATATAGATGATTTTTTTTTAGATTTATTATTTTTTACATTGTTTTAAAAATTATTTACTCATGAGGAAGAGAGGCATAGAGAGAGAACCAGACATTTTTCTGGTACATGTGCTGTGAGGGATTGAACTTTAGACTTCATGCTTGAGACTCTTGTGCTTTCTCCACTGTGCCAGTTCCTGTACCACAGGATTTTTTAAAAATTCATTTGGCAGTGATCTCTTTAGCATACCTAAATAGGGGTTTTGGAAAGTCAAGTTTTTCCAGAAGCAGATTAGAGTTTATTTTCCTTTCTGTGTCCAGTGATCAGGGTGTTTTGGGAAACCTCCATATGACTTTGCACTCAGTAAGTCATTTGCTTATCTTCTCTCTGTGATTTGTAATTCAAAGTTTGGGTGACGTTTAAATATTAAAATAGATATAATTTATATGTGAGAGAAATAGAGCACTGCTCAGCTCTGGCTTATGGTGTTGCTGGACATTGAATTTGGGACTTAAGAACCTTGGGTATGAAAATATTTTGCATAAACATTATGCTATCTCCCTAGCCTTCAACTAAGTATTTTTTGAAATATTTTATTTATTTATTAATGAGAAACATAGGAGAGAGAAAGAGCCAGACATCACTCTGGTACATGTGCTGCCAGGGATTGAACTCAGGACCTCATGCTTGAGAGTCCAATGCTTTATCCACTGTTCCACCTCTTGGACCACCTAAGTATTTTTTTTTGAGAGTTAAAAACAATTAATATTTTATTTGTCTTCTTACATCATTCTATTAAATCTATGTAAATTTACTATGCATTACAGTTTCTACTATTACAAAGCTTCTGAAAGAGTTTTCACTGGTTCATAAAATAGCAAAAACAAAAATTAAACCTGACTTTACTGCAGTGATTAAATTAAACACTTTAGGGAGTTGGGCCGTAGCGCAGTGGATTAAGTGCTTGTGGCAAAGTGCAAGGACTAGCGTAAGGATCCGGATTCGAGCCCCTGGTTCCCTACCTATAGGGGAATCACTTCAAAATCGATAAAGCAAGTCTGCAGGTGTCTTATCTTTCTCTCCCCCTCTCTGTCTCCTCTCTCTCGATTTCTCTCTGTCCTATCCAACAACAATGACAACAACAACAATAATAATCACAACAATGATAAAATAATAAGGGCAATAAAAGGGGAAAAAATGGCCACCAGTAGCAGTGGTTCATGCACCAAGCCCCAGCAATAACCCTGGAGGCAAAAAAAAAAAAAATTAACACTTTAGAGGGCTGGGTGGTAGTGGAGCATGTTAAGCACAAGGACTGGTGCAAGGATCCTGGCTCCCCACCTTATAGAAGGGGGTCTGTCTTTCCCCCTTCCTCTCCAGTCTTTTTTTTTTTGCCTCTAGGGTTATTGCTGGGGCTCAGTGCCATGAATCCAATGCTCCTGGAAGCCATTTTTTCCCCTTTTGTTGCCCTTTTTTTTTTTTTCTTTTTGTCAGGTTTTTTTAATCGTTGTGGTTATTATTATTGTTACTTAGTGTTGTTGTTGTTGGATAAAGAGACAGAGAGAAATGGAGAGAGGAGTTTAAGACAGAGAGGGAGAGAGAAAGATAGACACCTGCAGACCTGCTTCACAGCTTGTGAAATGATCCCCCTGCAGGTGGGGAGCTGCAGGTTCAAACTTAGATCCTTTTGCCGGTCCTTGGGCTTCGTGCCATGTGCTTAACCTTTTGCACTACCACCTGACCCCCTTCCCCTCCATTCTTGATTTCTCTATCCTATCCAACATAAGCAATAACTACAATAGCAGGGGCAACAAAATGGAAAAAATGGCCTCCCGGAGTAGTGGATTAATATTGTAGGTACTTATTCTTCTAACGTTTGCCATTGTAGGTACTGAACCCCAGTGATAACCCTGGAGGGGCAAAAATTTAACACTTTATTTTATTTTTTTAAATTTATTTATCTATAAAAAGGAAACATTGCAAAACCATAGGATAAGAGGGGTACAACTCCACACAATTCCCCACCACCAGAACTCTGTATCCCATCCCCTCCCCTGATAGCTTTCCTATTCTTTATCCCTCTGGGAGTATGGACCCAAGGTCATGTGGGATGCAGAAGGTGGAAGGTCTGGCTACTGTAATTGCTTCTCTGGTGAACATGGGTATTGACAGGTTGATCCATACTCCCAGCCTGTCTCTCTCTTTCCCTAGTGGGGAAGGGCTCTCAATAAACGGAGCTCCAGGACATATTGTTGGGGTTGTCTGTCCCGGGAAGTCTGGTTGGCATCGTGCTAGCATCTGGAACCTGGTGGTTGAAAAGAGAGTTAACTTACGAAGCCAAACTAATGGTTGACCAATCATGGACCTAAAGGCTGGAATAGTGCAGATGAAGAGAGGGAGTCTCTGTTTTGTAGATAGCTAGTAGGCATATTTTAGTTATATTCCAAAGGAACTGTGGCTATACTACTGGTTTTTTGTTGTTGTTGTTGTTTTGTTTTGTTTTTTTGCCTGAGCCTGGAATCTGATATGCAGGTGGATCCTAATTATTGTCTGGGGAGGTGATGTCATGGCTAGAAAAAGGACCAGAAAGCTGGATCAGGGAAGAGAGTAGCTCTCTATTATGGGAAAGGTATATAAATATTGTTGACTGTAAACCCCATCAGTTTGATGTGATCTGAGGCCAATATTCAGCTTAGAAGCCTATGTGACCTCTGCCATCCCTGTAGATCTGAGCTCACATTCTGTGGTCATAAGTAAGAATGTTCCAAGCTGCTCCAATATCAGGACCCATCTTCCTCAGGTGAAGCATAGAGTATATTGTCCAGCCTCCCTTCGGAGGATGGAACATTCTCTGCCGTTGTTGCTCCAAATTAAGGGCAAGGTCCTATGGGGTCCCATAAAGGGGTCTATTTTGTTGTTCCTGATAGAAATGATCGGTAACAATGGAGAGAGGGATTTATTCAAGGTGTAGGCCCATCATGTCTGTTTGGGAATCTCAGGACTCCCCGAATAGGGCCCCAGCTGATGGGGGGGCCTGATAGTGTCCAAAGAGTCCTCGTTAAAGTATGCCAGTCTCTTGCCCTTATTCAGCTTTTGTTGTCCTTACTTTGATGAGGTTAGCTTTGGAGTGAGTGAGATAAATTTAACACTTTAAACTATAACCTGAACAATTTTGCTTATACTTTTGATATATTTATCCTTCCAGCTGTCATCATGACTCCAACTCGAGAACTGGCTCTACAAATTACTAAAGAATGTAAGAAGTTTTCAAAGACCTTGGGACTTAGAGTGGTCTGTGTGTATGGAGGCACAGGAATTAGTGAGCAGGTAATTTTGAAAGGAACCTCTTTTTTCCTACTTAAACTGAATAGTGAGGTTAAAGTTTTTTCTTTAATTTTAGTTTTGAATGGTAGTTATAAAACTTTTAAAAATAAGGCATGAAAATAATGATAAGAACAAATTGTATTGATGTATATTTTAGAACTATTTGGTCATTTTAACCTTTGCTTTTCTCTTTCTGTTTTTCCTGCTCAAAGAAACAGCTATTATTTTTTTTCTCCATTTTATCAATAATGATGTAATAAAAAAGGTTAAATAAATTGATCAAGGTCTTTAGGTTAATAAATACCGAAGTTGTCTACACTGGGATTTCTGATTCTTAGTCCAGTTTTTATTTTTCTAACCTGTGCTGTGTGTGTGTTACTCATCCTTATGTATATATGCTTATCATTTACTACATATGAGAGTTTTACATGAGGCAGAGAGAAAGAAAGAGAGAAGCTAGAGTGTTATTCTAGTAGATATCAGTTATGTCAGGAATGAAGTCCCACATCTTATGCATGAAAGTCCAATAGTCTACCACTTGAGATTTTTCCTTAGTCACTCTAGGGTGTGTGTGTGTGTGTGTGTGTGTGTGTGTGTGTGTGTGTGTGTGTGTGTGTGTGTGTGTGTGTGTTGGGATTCATTCGTTTATATAAGAGGAGTGGAACATCAATCTGATACATGTGATGCTTAGTATTCAACCCAGGAAGTCATGTTTCAGAGATCAATACTTTATCCATGGCTCTACCTCCCAGGCTTCTCTTTATTTATTTATGAAAGACAGAACCAGAGCAGATGATTTGCTGGGACTCTTAACTCCTAAGCTCATCTTTGCATGTCCAGAACTGTATCCCCTTTTTTTAATTTTTAAATTTTATAATTAAAAATACTTTATTTATATGTATGTTTATTTATGTATTTATTTTTGTACGTTCTTTCTTTTTTTACCTCCAGGCTTATTACTGGAGCTCCGGTGCCTGCACTGTGAATTTACTGCCCTTGGAGGCCATTTTCCCCATTTTGTTGCCCTTGCTATTGTTCTTCTTGTTGTTGGATAGGACAGAGAAACCCAGAAGAGGGGAAGATAGATGGGAGAGAAAGATATTGACATCTGTAGACCTGCTTCACCGCCTGTGAAGCGACAACCCCCCCCCATGGGGAGCCGGGATCATTGTGCTTCAGGCCATGTGCTGCACTTAACCTGCTGCATCACGGCCCAGTGCCTCTGAGTTGGTATTTCTTAAAGGTTGTAGGGAGTGGGATGCTTGAGTATCAGAAATCTGTATCCTCTTATTTTGATGAGAATTATTATTATTCCCTTTTATTGCTACTGATGTCGTTATTGTTGGATAAGACAGAGACAAATGGAGAGAGGAGGGGAAGACGGGGGAAGAGAAAGCTAGACACCTGCAGACCTGCTTCACCGCTTGTGAAGCTATGCCTCTACAGGTAGGGAGCCGGGGCCTTGAACCCGGATCCTTAGGTCGATCCTTGTGCTTTATGCCACATGGAAGAGCTACGTTACTAGCCGATTCCCGATGCAAATTATTTAAACATAACTTCATTCTTTTTTATGAAAAAATTCAGAACTTTTTATTAGTGTAATATTTATTAGTGTAAGTAGTCAAGAATGAAAAGGGATACAATGTAATAAAATTTATTGGGGAGCTGGGCGCTAGTGCAGTGTTTTGAACGCACATGGCACAGAGCGCAGGAGCCTGCACAAGGATCTGGGTTTGAGCTTGGGTTCCCCACCTGCAGGGGGATTGCTTTGAAAGCTGTGAAACAGGTCCACAGTTGTCTGTCTTTCTCTCCTCCACTCTGTCTTTCCCTCCTCTCTTGATTTCTCTTTGTCCTACCCAACAAGAACAATATCTATGACAATAATAACTACAACAAGGGCAACAAAATGGGGAAAATGGCCTCCAGGAGAAGTGGATTCGTAGTACAGGCACCGAACCCCAGCGATGACCCTGCAGGCAAAAAAAGAAAAAAAAAAAAAAAAAACAATGAAAATTTATTGTAGTAGTCCGGGAGATGGCACAGTGGATAAAGCATTGGATTCTCAACCATGAGGTTCTGAGTTCAATCCTCGGAAGCACACATATACCAGAGAGATGTCTGGTTCTTTCCTCCTCTATCTTTCTCATGAATATATAAATAAATTCTTTAAGAAAAAAATTTTTTATTGTAGTGTTCTTGGAGGTGTTGCAGTGAATAAAGCAGTGCTACAAGGGATTGAACTCAGGACCTCTTGCTTGAGAGTCCAGTCTTTTATGCACTGCAACATCTCTTGGACCATTTCTATTATGTTTCATGGCTTTGAGAAATCTTAACAAATTTTAATCTCTGATTTTCATTGGTTTTTCAATGAAATCATATTTGTACTGCCTATTCTTTTAGAAGCTCGCTACTGTTTCAAAAGAATTTAGTGGGAATAGTTGCCATCTAATCAGGCGTTACTATCTTGCCTATTGGAGCTATCCAAAGACCAGATGCATTATTTTCAGATCTGTTTAAGTATACATTAGTGATAAACAGACTACAGATTTTATTTCTCTTTTTAGATTGCTGAGCTGAAAAGAGGTGCTGAAATTATTGTTTGTACACCTGGTCGAATGATTGACATGTTAGCAGCTAACAGTGGTAAGTCATGGCTATATATTATATATGTAGGTTTTTTTTTTTTTATTATTCTTTTCCTTTTGGAATACTGCACACTTTTGTTAACGCAGATACAAGAAACCATCAAAGGGTTTCTCATATCTTCTTAAAGCTGTAATATCTTATAATTTGTATTGTAACAGACTTACTTTTGCAAACATTTATAATACATTCTTAGATTGAATATTGTTTTCAGAGAATGGGAGGGAGCTCAGTAGATAGAGTGCATATCTTCCTGTGTACTAGGTCTTGGCTTAATCCCTGGTTCTTTATGGGAGCACCATAGTCAGTACAGAAGTGTGCTCCCTGGGTAGTTGAGTGTAGAGTGGTGCTTTGACATCTCTGTTTTCTCCCTCTCTTTCTCTAACTATATAATATTAAAAAGGTGGGTTCAACAAAGGCTGTGCTCTGGTCATTACACGTGTTTGAATAAGGTAAAATTAAGACTACTTTTAGGAATTAATTACAGCTGTTCTTCTACCGTATTCTACAGATTCTTAATCTGATTTAGATCTATGAGTCTTAGTCCAATTTTTGCTTATAAAATAAATGGTGGGAATTTTCTTTAGATTTTTATCCGCAAGAATTAGTAATTTCTTTTTTTAAGTCTTTTTATTATTATTTATTTATCTTTTTAATTTTATTATTTATTATTTTTTTAACCAGGGCACTGCTCAGCTCTGGTTTATGGTGGTTTGGGGGATTGAGTCTGGGACTTTGGAGCCTCAGGCATGAGAGTCTCTTAAGAATCAGTATTTTCTTACAATACTATATAAAGATATTGCAGCTTCAAGAAACTATAATATACATATTGCATGTTTTAGCTCAAATATTGTGCTTTGTTAAATTATTCTCTATCAAAACTGTTACTAAACTGTTGACATTATTTAACTTCTGTGGAAAAAGGCCCTTCAAGATATATAGAACTGGGCTTCCGAGACTTAAGCCATCAAAGGTAGGTAATTTAATGCTGTTCAAAATCTTGCAAAACTATTTGTGGCTGCAATTGTTTATGTGGAATATTAGATATTAGAAAACATATTTGGCTCTTGCTACATCTAAAAGGTTTATCTTTTAATTTTGAGTAAATACATGTACATCACATATCTATAATACAGTAGTAAAAACCATGATTAATGCATGTTTTTAATAGTGTTTTGCTTGAGTTCATTTGGATCTGTGTATTTAGTTCTAATTCAACCTGAGTTTGGCAGTGTGAAAAGAAACTGATGTCAGTACTTGTACAGTATATGAAAAGTTTTGAGTTGAGTGCTGTTTATATAACCCATTGGGGTTTTTGTTTTGTTTTTTTGCTTCTCAATGCTGCATTGATTAAGTCTCGTGAAATTCATCTTGATTAATTTTAACCTTTTTCCCTTATATTTCTATTTTATATTTAATAACTTTTCACATCTTTGCCAGGTGATTTATTCAACAATTGATAGAAATTTTTGTGTTAATCTTTTAGAAGAGGTTTTCTCCATATTCATTTTGTTTTCTGTAAGAAACCAGTTGCACTTACTTACTTGCAGTTGATTAGTTGCACTTAATCAAATTGAATCTACATTTTTGTATAGAAAAATGTCTGTCTCTGTAATACTTTTGGTTTTTAGTTTTGTTACAGTATCTTAGTTACCTAGTGATGAATAGCTTCTCATTAATGTCTTGAAATGTCCATTATAGTCTTTTAACTAGTTGAATGTAGATCATAAGGTAATGTAAGGAGAAGTTTTCTGCATCTCAAATAGTTAGCACTGGAATTTGCTTTCCACACATACGCTGTAATCTCTAATATGTTTTTTCCTAGGTGATGCTGTCAGATAATGGCTGATGTGGCTCGATGCTTCATCTCAGTCATAGTTTTATGATGTGTTTTGGAGAGGGCTGTTTTCTGAATTTTACAGGTTCTTCAGGCCCTATCTATGATGGTATGCAAGAGACGAGTTTGACACAATAAAGGGCCTCATATACCCATTGTCAGAAAAGTACCATTAGATTAATACATTGTAGACCAAAAAAAAACAAAAAACAAAAAACAAAAAAAAAACAATCACTGTTTAAAGATACCTAACTTACCCCTTTGGCTAAGTCAGGCATTTTAGAACCCTTTACAGTTTTTTTAAAAAAATTCTTAGTAGTAATAAAATGAGTTGTGACTGATTTTTAGTTTCCCTGTTGTCTTTATTTTTCTTTCCTCACATTAGGTCGGGTCACAAATCTACGAAGAGTGACGTATGTTGTTTTAGATGAAGCAGACAGAATGTTTGACATGGGTTTTGAACCACAGGTAATTTTCAGTTCATATTTTTGAACTATAAAATAAATCTTGGAACTGATATGAGAATGAAATACTTGTTTTTTATGAAACTCTCACAGTACATACGAATTTGCAATAGATATTTGTAATTTTTATATCCTCCTAAGTACTTTAATAGGGGTGTTTGTGTAGGCTTTCCTTAACCATCTAAAGCCATCACTGATAAAATCAGAATTTTAACTACTAATGATAGAAGCTTGAGTCTTCATATTTTATATTTCTCATTTTATGTCTAACATGATGCTATTTGTGGCAGATTGATACTCTTGTGGCAGAAATTTAAAAATAATTCCTAATAAATATAGTATTTATTTATTTAATTGAATTAAAGGAATTTAGATGGAAGGGGGAGAGGGAGAGAAGGAATTAGGGGGCGAGGGAGGGAGAGAGGGAATGACAGCACTGTTTTATGCTCATGAAGCTTTCGCACTACAGATGGAACTGGAGGTTTGAGCCCAGGCCCATGTGCACTTAACCAGATATGCTGCAGATTAGATAGACCCCAGAGTGAGTTCTTTATGTACTGTGTATGCAGGAGTTAGTTTGTTTGTAAACTGCATTAATAGAAATGTGGTATAGGGAAGGGTCAAGGCTAACATCATGTTCAGCCTTTTTTCTTTTTTAATATTTATTCCCTTTCATTACCCTTGTTGTTTTATTGTAGTTATTATTGTTGTTATTGATGTCGTCATTGCTGGATAGGATAGAGAGAAATGGAGAGGGGAGCGGAGACAGAGAGGGGGAAAGATAGACACCTGCAGACCTGCTTCACCACCTGTAAAGCATCTTCCCTTCTGTTGGGGAGCCGGGGGCTCGAACCGGGATTCTTATGCTGGTCCTTGCGCTTTGCGCCATGTGTGCTTATCCTGCTGCGCTACCGCCCAAGTCCCTCAGCCTTTTCATTGTAAATATTTCTCAAAAAAATTTGTCAAAAGATGTCATGGGTTTGTTGTGACTAGTCAAGGACTGATGTTTTAAATAAGATATTGTGTAGCATTTGAACAATGTGAGAAACAAAGGGACAAGGGAACATTTAAACAATACTTTTTTTTCTTTATTTCTTTATTGGGGAATTAATGTTTTACATTCAACAGTAAATACAATAGCTTGTACATACATAACATTCACCAGTTTCCCATATAACAATACAACCCCCACTAGGTCCTCTGTCATCCTTCTTGGACCTGTATTCTCTCCACCCACCCACCCCAGAGTCTTTTACTTTGGTGCGATACGCCAATTCCATTTCAGGTTCTACTTGTGTTTTTTTGGTTTTTTTTTCTCATCTTGTTTTTCAACTTCTGCCTTAAACAATACTTTATATGACAAAACAAGAGCTTTTTT